>NC_081185.1:116175907-116458813 GCF_029867415.1 Vicia villosa | reverse complement strand
CTAAAACTTCCAACATGAAAGTTTTAGATCTTGCCAAATAAAACAACATCTTACAAGGGAACTCTTAGCTCAAATTGAATTTTGAGAAGGTTGAACACAATTTGGAAAGCCCTAAACATCTACTTTAAATCATTAGTTTATGTCTTCTTCAGAATCCTTTGGGAAATTTGTGAAAAATGAGGTCAAAGTTGGAAGAAAACTAGGTTAAAACACTTAGAAAAATTTCTAAGTGTTTATGACCTAAACTTCAAAATTTCCAAAACTTCATAAATGGTTGATCTTTTGAAAAAAGTTCCCTTGTAAGATGTTGTTTTATTTGGCAAGATCTACAACTTTCATGTTGGAAGTTTTTTGAGTTGTGTAGGTGAAATTTTGAGATCTCACCATGCCCTCAAAAACCCTAATTCCCGACTTTTCGCTCCTTGATGAATTTCTTTGAATTTCTTTGGCCAAATGACTTTGACATCCATATATTGATGATATTGATCTTTGAAAGTCATTTTTTGACCAAAAACCTTAAAAGTCAATGATGATCCTTCACAGTTGACTTTTTCCTGACAAAGTGAATTTTTGGGCTTTTGTGTAGAAATAAGATCTTCTCCCCAAATGGATGATATAAATGGATTATATGGAGGTAGTAGAGATCCTTGAATCATGTCTTGAGTTTTGGATTCATGCCCTGATCAGAAGTCAACTATCTTGGTGAATTAGGTCAAAACCCTAATTTGTCGACCATGTGAAAATAATGACTGTAGACTTTGGATTGAAGTGTGATGTCCAGTAGATCTTGTAATATGAGTTATTTGAAGATGATTGATGTCTTTGAATGATCCTCTGAGGTTTTTTAGGGTTTCCCAAATGTGATCCCTGATTTCAGTCCTTGATAGGCTCAAAACCCTAGTCTGGTGACCTGAGTAAACCTGTACTCATATGACTGGATGTCTAATCAATCATAGATGAGAAAAGTGAAGTTTTTGAGCCCCATGATTGTATTAGAGACTAGTCTTTGTATTGATTGATCCTTTGCCTGAGCTTTCTTGTCTTTGAGCATCCTCGATTAGGCACCAGATGGAGAAATGACTGCTCTGGGTACTTGTCTTGACCTGATGAAAAATCCTGAAGATATGTCATCTCAGGGGGGTCAAAAATTAGGGTATGACAGTCCACACTCTTCAGGACTATGTAGGCAGAAGAAAGTCATGATCACCGTAGCAATGGTGATGACTGTAAGAAACAGTGTCTCTATCCACTTTGCCATTCTTGTCAGGGAAGAAGAGAAAATAGATATGAGGTAGGAATTTGAAAGTTGAGTTAGAATTTGATGTGAGATTTTATGGAAAAAATGAGAGGTATTTATAGAATGGAAAGAAGGATAGAGACGTTGGGGAATGATGTGATTCCGTACAAAAGGAAAATTTGAGTGGAAGTAAGATTTGAAAGAAAGTGGAGATAGTGTTGGAAAAAGAGAGATTTGATTTTTGAAAAAGAGATTTGAAAAGATTTTTGAAAATAATGGAATATAGTACCAAAATTAGTGGGAAACAAAAGATAATAATAATCTACTTGTTACCAGTACAGTCTGAGTTTCCTGCTTCTGCGCCTGCAAAAAGATTTAACTCTGTACCAATTGTGTCAGTACTATTTATCTGTAAATGAATAAATAGCATGTGTGAAGTAATAAACAGTATTTGGCGTTTGCGTAAGAATAAATTCAACTGCAGGCCAAATTACTGTATAAGAAAAAATTCTAAAAACTAAGTGTTTCATATGTTAGGACATTTGTTGAAATAATCCATAATTATATGAGACTCTTAATTTTCAGATTGGAGTTTTCTTGAAAAAAAAGATGTGGGCAAATTTTGGGGTATAACAGTTGCCCCTATTCAATCTTCTTAAACCTGAAGAGATTGTCTGAAATCTGAAGGTAGAAGACGATTGAATATTTAGATGCCCTGAAAATTTGCACTTACCTTGATCAGAAGAGATGTTGGAAGTTGCATTTGAATGTCGTCTGTGAAATGTTGTTGGCAGATTGAAACATTACCTGAGATGGGCTTTCAGATGCCACCTGGTAAATGTGTTGATGGTTTGTTCATCAGCATGAATCCCTTGATTATATCTTGATGAAGGATTTGAAAGTCTTTGTGTTGACTGTTTCGGAACCGTCCAAGGTTACCGCTTTAAGATCTACAATGTTAGATCGTTCTGGAACCGTCTGAGGTATCGCTTTAGATCTGCAACGTTAGATCGTTCTGGAACCGTCTGAGGTATCGCTTTAGATCTGCAATGTTAGATCGTTCTGGAACCGTCTGAGGTATCGCTTTAGATCTGCAATGTTAGATCGTTTTGGAACCGTCTGAGGTATCAACTTTAGATCTTTCATGCTAGATCGTTCTGGAACCGTCTGAGGTATCGCTTTAGATCTGCAACGTTAGATCATTCTGGAACCGTCTGAGGTATCAACTTTAGATCTGTGATGTCTGTTTTTGAGTTGGTAAGTGATCAGAATGAATCTTCGGCTTGATTATATCTGAGAGAACTGTTCATGGAATTCAGGTGAACACTGCATGTGATTGAGAACATCTTTGTTGAAGATATCCGTCTACCTGAAAAATCAAGTTAGTAATATGCAATGTTTATGATGCATGTAAATGTGAGATATTCCCGGAGAAATATGCATGTGATGTTGTGTATGAATATGCGCATGATGCACGATGTATGAATATGATGTATGAATATGTGATGTATGATATGTGATGTATGAATATGATGTATGAATGTGAATATGTGATGTATGAATGTATGATGCGTGTCAAGCTTCTAGTTGGAAAAATAAATTCCCACTAGTCATCTGGACATGAATGTACTGTGATCGTTGATGATCTTTTGTCTTGTTTGAGTACCCTTGGCTGGGGAAATTCTTTGAGAATCCTGGTATTCTGTTGAAGGATCTTTGAATATCTCTTGAGAATGAAAGGTAGCTGGAAGTTCTGATGCCCTTTCAAATGAGAATGAGGAAGATGCATAATCCTCCGATGCACTATCTGACCAAGTCCGGGTGCGGGGATCACACCTTCTGAAGATAGTAATCTGGAACAACCCTACTGGGGGATAAGACTTCTTTTGAAGAGAAAATCTTTTTGAGGAATTTGCTGAGAAATGTTTCTCTTGGGGATTTTCTTCTGATGGGATGATGTCCAGATAATTGGGACATTTCCTGAATGCTATTCCTGTTTTTCCTGGTAAACATCAATCATATTCAAATGCACATGTTCATTCAGAATTATCATTGGGACGCTTACGTATTTAAAACAGAAAAAGTGAAAATAGTGATTTTTGAGCCTAAGCTGCATTGATTTTTGAAAAAGAGCCATGATAGGCTGGTTAGCACAGGGAGACAACAATCCTAGAAGTAGGAAATTGTCAGAAAGTTTTGGAAAATATTTATGAAGATAAATAGCTATGTGAAAACAATCCAGTCAAGTTTCAACTCTGCTATTGCCAATCTGTCTTCGAGCATCTCATCCCTCGCTTGTTGGAAGAAAGTGATTGGACTGATCGGCGTCTTTGAGGTGTTGAATCTTGATGGTGAGTAGGCAGCTGAACGGAACACAGTTGTATGCTTCATTCCCTAACTTTTGCCTAGGCTGCCCTTTCAGGTTTTCAGCCTACCGGGATAGTATTTGTTTAGTCTCTAATTTTTGCCTGGACCGCCCTTTCGGGTTTTCAATCCACCGAGACGCTCATTTTTTGCCTAAGTTGCCCTTTCGGGTTTTCAACTTAGCGAGCTGTTTTTTTTCTTTTTAAGAGAAGTATTTTTTGACTATGTCAGCATTCACAGGATGTGGGAAATCCTCGCCATCCATGGTGGTAAGCAACATGGCGCCGCCGGAGAATATTTTCTTGATTATGAATGGTCCCTCGTAGGTGGGAGTCCATTTGCCTCTGGGATCACCTTGTGGCAAGATGATGCGTTTGACAACCAAGCCACCAGTTTGGTATGCTTGACTTTTGACTTTTTTGTTGAAGGCTTTGATCATACGCTTTTGGTATATCTGACCGTGACAAATAGCTGCGAGCCTTTTCTCATCAATCAAGTTTATCTGGTCCAACCGTGTTTGAATCCAATCGTCTTCGTCTAGATTGGCTTCTTTCATAATCCTTAGGGAAGGAATCTGAATTTCAATTGGAAGAACTGCCTCCATACCATAGACTAAGGAGAATGGAGTTGCCCCTGTTGAAGTACGCGCAGATGTGCGATAACCATGAAGAGCAAAAGGCAACATCTCATGCCAGTCTTTGTAGGTTACTGTCATTTTTTGTATGATTTTCTTGATGTTCTTGTTGGCAGCTTCCACCGCGCCGTTCATCTTTGGTCGATATGGAGAGGAATTATGATGCTTGATCTTGAACTGTGTGCAAAGTTCAGTAATCATTCTGTTGTTTAGATTTGTGCCATTGTCCGTGATAATCCGTTCAGGGATGCCGTACCGACAAATGAGATTGTATTTGATGAACCGGGCCACCACATTTTTGGTGACAGAAGCAAATGAAGCTGCTTCTACCCACTTTGTGAAGTAGTCAATAGCGACCAGGATAAAGCGATGTCCGTTGGAGGCAGTAGGTTTGATTTCTCCAATCATATCAATACCCCACATTGCAAAAGGCCAAGGAGCCGTCAGGACGCTTAATGGAACTGGAGGTACATGTACTTTGTCAGCGTATATCTTGTTAGAACAAGATTTGTTCTGATCAATTATCTTAGTTTTGATGATAACAATAATATGAATTTTGCTTAAGATAATATGGTACTCTAATCCAATGCAATTTCCTTTTCAGGAAATATATAAAGAGTACGCATAATTCAGCGCTCAGAAGCTTTGTCTCAAAGGGTTCAGCATGCAACATCAGAACATGGTCTGGCAAGACATCAGAAGATGGTCGAAGCAGAATCAGAACATGGGTCTATGGAAGCATCAGAAGAACAAGAGAACAGAAGCACTGAAGTTCTGATGGTATCACGCTCAGAAGCACTTCAAGGTCAGAAGATCAGAAGATGCTATGCACCAAGCTGTTTGACTCTGATGATATTCAAACGTTGTATTCACAAACATCAGATCAGAAGAAAGTACAAGTGGCAAGCTACGCTGACTGACAAAAGGAACGTTAAAAGCTATTCTAGGCTACGTCAGTAGACACAGCGTGAACAAGGCTCGAGGTAGTTGACAAAAGCGTATAACATTAAATGCGATGCTGTACGGAACACGCAAAGCATTAAATGCATTCAACGGTCATCTTCTCCAACGCCTATAAATATGAAGTTCTGATGAGAAGCAAGGTTAACGATTCTGCACCAAATCAATTCAAATTAACTTGCTCAAACGCTGTTCAAATCAAAACTCAGAATCTTCATCTTCATCAAAGCTCACTACATTGCTGTTGTAATATTTTAGTGAGATTAAGCTTAAACGATTAAGAGAAATATCACAGTTGTGATTATCGCTTTTAAGAAGCATTTGTAATACTCTTAGAATTACATTAAGTTGTAAAGAACTAGAGTGATCGTGTGGATCAGAATACTCTAGGAAAGTCTTAGGAGTGAACTAAGCAGATTGTAACTAGAGTGATCGTGTGGATCAGTAGACTCTAGAAAAGTCTTAGAGGGTATCTAAGCAGTTGTTCCTGGAGTGATCAGTGTGTGATCAGTAGACTCTGGAAGACTTAGTTGCTGACTAAGTGGAAAACCATTGTAATCCGTGCGATTAGTGGATTAAATCCTCAGTTGAGGTAAATCATCTCTGCGGGGGTGGACTGGAGTAGTTTAGTTAACAACGAACCAGGATAAAAATAACTGTGCAATTTATTTTTATCTGTCAAGTTTTTAAAGCTACACTTATTCAAACCCCCCCCCCTTTCTAAGTGTTTTTCTATCCTTCAATTGGCATCAGAGCGCCGGTTCTAAGGTGCAAGCACTTAACCGTGTTTAGAAAAGATTCAGGAAGAGAAAAACGCTTCAGTAAAAGATGGTTGATGAAAGTGAAAAATCTACACCTACACCTGCATCTATATCTGGCTCTGCTGAGCAATACAACGGTAACAATGGTTATACTAGACCGCCGGTATTTGATGGTGAAAACTTTGAATACTGGAAAGATAAACTGGAAAGTTACTTTCTTGGTCTAGATGGTGATCTATGGGATCTTCTAATGGATGGTTACAAACATCCAGTAAATGCCAGTGGCGTAAAGCTGACAAGGCAAGAAATGAATGATGATCAGAAGAAGCTTTTCAGGAATCATCATAAATGCAGAACTGTTTTGCTGAATGCTATCTCTCATGCTGAGTATGAGAAGATATCTAACAGGGAAACGGCCTATGACATATATGAGTCCTTGAAAATGACTCATGAAGGAAATGCTCAAGTCAAGGAGACTAAAGCTCTAGCTTTAATCCAGAAGTATGAAGCCTTCAAGATGGAGGATGATGAAGACATTGAAAAGATGTTTTCAAGATTTCAAACTCTTACTGCTGGATTGAGAGTTCTTGACAAGGGATACACCAAGGCTGATCACGTAAAGAAGATCATCAGAAGCTTACCCAGAAGATGGGGTCCTATGGTGACTGCATTCAAGATTGCAAAGAATCTGAATGAAGTTTCTCTGGAAGAGCTTATCAGTGCCTTGAGAAGTCATGAAATAGAGCTGGACGCAAATGAGCCTCAAAAGAAAGGTAAGTCTATTGCATTAAAATCAAATATCAAGAAATGCACTAACGCTTTTCAGGCTAGAGAAGAAGATCCTGAAGAATCAGAATCTGAAGAAGAAGATGAACTGTCCCTGATTTCCAGAAGGCTAAATCAACTCTGGAAGACCAAGCAAAGGAAGTTCAGAGGCTTCAGAAGTTCAAAGAAATTTGAACGTGGAGAATCTTCTGATGACAGAAGATTTGACAAGAAGAAAGTCATGTGCTATGAATGCAATGAGCCTGGACACTACAAGAACGAATGTCCAAATCTTCAGAAGGAAAGTCCCAAGAAAAAGTTTCATAAGAAGAAAGGTCTTATGGCAACCTGGGATGAGTCAGAAGATGATTCAGAAGATGAGCAGGCTAACTGTGCGCTGATGGCGACAGAAGATGACGGATCAGAATCTACATCAGAATCAGATTCTGAAGAGGTATTTTCTGAACTTACTAGAGATGAGTTAGTTTCCAGTCTAATTGAACTTCTGGAACTCAAGTCTCAGATTAGTCTCAAATACAAAAAGTTGAAAAAGCTATTTGAATTTGAAACAAAGAAGCTTGAGTTGGAGAATTCTGAATTAAAAGAAAAACTTTTAAAACTATCCAATAATGTTGGATCTCCTTCTGATTCAGAAAAATCCACTCCTAGTCTAAACCATATTCCGAAAGAATATGATTTAAGTTTCAGAAAGTTCCTATCTAGAAGTATTGGCAGAAGTCAGCTAGCTTCTATGATATATGCTGTGTCTGGAAACAAAAGAGTTGGCATTGGTTTTGAGGGTGAAACCCCATACAAACTTGAACCAGTTGATGAAATGAAATTTACATACAAGCCATTGTATGATCAGTTCAAGTATGGCCACTCCCATGATATTAGGCACACTTCACATGCTCAAAGCTTTCACATAACACACACCAAAAAGCATGTGACACAACCTAGGAAATATCATGAAACTCATATTAAAAACTATCATGCTGTTACTCCTTCTGCTTACAATGTTAAACCTAAGTTCAATCAGAACTTAAGGAGAACTAACAAGAAAGGACCCAAAAAGATGTGGGTACCTAAGGATAAGATTATTCCTATTGCAGATATCCTTGACTGCAAAAAGGACAAAGCACAACATGTCATGGTACCTGGACTCTGGATGCTCGCGACACATGACAGGAAGAAGGTCTATGTTCCAAGACCTGGTGCTTAAGTCTGGAGGAGAAGTCAAGTTTGGAGGAAATCAGAAGGGCAAGATAATTGGCTCTGGAACTATAAAGTCTGGTAACTCTCCTTCCATTTCTAATGTACTTCTTGTAGAAGGATTAACACATAACCTCTTATCTATCAGTCAATTGAGCGACAATGGTTATGATATAATCTTTAATCAAGAGTCTTGCAAGGCTGTAAATCAGAAGGATGGCTCAATCCTATTTACAGGCAAGAGGAAGAACAACATTTATAAGACAGATCTGCAAGATCTTATGAGTCAGAAGGTGACTTGTCTTATGTCTGTTTCTGAAGAGCAGTGGGTCTGGCACAGAAGATTAGGTCATGCTAGTTTGAGAAAGATTTCTCAGATTAACAAACTGGATCTGGTCAGAGGACTCCCTAATCTGAAATTCAAATCAGATGCTCTTTGTGAAGCATGTCAAAAGGGCAAGTTCTCCAAACCTGCATTCAAGTCCAAGAATGTTGTTTCTACCTCAAGGCCATTAGAACTCTTGCACATTGATCTGTTTGGCCCAGTCAAAACAGCATCTGTCAGAGGGAAGAAATATGGATTAGTCATCGTAGATGATTATAGCCGCTGGACTTGGGTAAAATTCTTGAAACACAAGGATGAGACTCATTCAGTGTTCTTTGATTTCTGCATTCAGATTCAATCTGAAAAAGAGTGTAAAATCATAAAGGTCAGAAGTGATCATGGTGGTGAATTTGAGAACAAATCCTTTGAAGAATTCTTCAAAGAAAATGGTATTGCCCATGATTTCTCTTGTCCTAGAACTCCTCAGCAAAATGGAGTTGTAGAACGAAAGAATATGACTCTACAAGAAATGGCCAGAACCATGATCAATGAAACCAATATGGTTAAGCATTTCTGGGCAGAAGCAATAAACACTGCATGCTATATTCAGAATAGAATCTCTATCAGACCTATTCTAAATAAGACTCCCTATGAATTGTGGAAGAATAGAAAGCCCAACATTTCATATTTCCATCCTTTTGGATGTGTATGCTTTATTCTGAACACTAAAGATCATCTTGGTAAGTTTGATTCCAAAGCACAAAAGTGTTTCCTTCTTGGATATTCTGAACGCTCAAAAGGCTACAGGGTATACAATACTGAAACATTGACTGTAGAAGAATCAATCAATATCAGGTTTGATGATAAGCTTGGTTCTGAAAAACCAAAGCAGTTTGATAATTTTGCAGATTGTGATATTGATATATCAGAAGTTGTTGAGCCAAGAAGCAACGCATCAGAAGCAGAACCTCTCAGAAGCAAAGAATCGGAAGATCAAGTATCAGCTTCTCTGGAGAATCTAAGCATTTCTGAAGAACCATCTGTCAGAAGATCATCCAGACTCATCTCTGGTCATTCAGAAGATGTCATTCTTGGAAAGAAGGATGATCCAATCAGAACAAGAGCATTCCTTAAGAACAATGCAGACTGTCAATTAGGTCTTGTATCTTTGATCGAGCCAACTTCTGTTGATCATGCTCTAGAAGATCCAGACTGGATAATTGCTATGCAAGAAGAACTAAATCAGTTTACAAGGAATGATGTTTGGGATCTTGTTCCTAGACCAGATGGATTCAATATAATCGGTACAAAATGGGTCTTCAGAAACAAGCTCAGTGAGAAAGGTGAAGTGGTAAGGAACAAAGCCAGACTGGTGGCTCAGGGTTATAGTCAGCAAGAAGGGATTGACTACACAGAAACCTTTGCACCAGTGGCCAGGTTAGAATCTATTCGTCTATTAATTTCATTTGCCACTCAACATAACATCACTCTCTATCAGATGGATGTTAAGAGTGCCTTCTTAAATGGTTATATAGATGAAGAAGTTTATGTCCATCAACCTCCTGGTTTTGAAGACTCTATGTCTCCTAATCATGTTTTTAAACTAAAGAAATCATTGTATGGATTGAAACAGGCTCCCAGAGCTTGGTATGAACGCTTAAGTTCTTTCCTTCTGGATAATGGTTTCACTAGAGGAAAAGTGGACACTACTCTCTTTTGTAAAACCTTTAAAAGGGATATTTTAATTTGTCAAATATATGTAGATGATATTATTTTTGGAACATCTAATGCTACACTTGGAAAGGAGTTTGCTGAGTCTATGCAGGCTGAGTTTGAAATGAGCATGATGGGAGAACTCAAGTATTTCCTTGGAATACAAATAAATCAAACATCAGAAGGAACGTATGTTCACCAAACCAAGTATGTGAAGGAACTTCTGAAGAAGTTTAATCTTCTAGACTGCAAAGAAGCCAAAACTCCTATGCATCCAACATGCATCCTAGGTAAGGATGAGGTAAGTAAGAAGGTAGATCAGAAGTTATACAGAGGTATGATTGGATCTCTTCTATATCTGACTGCTTCTAGACCTGACATTCTGTTCAGTGTTTGTTTGTGTGCTAGATTCCAATCAGATCCTAGAGAATCTCATTTAACTGCTGTTAAGAGAATTCTAAGGTATCTGAAAGGTACTACTAATGTTGGCTTAGTTTACAGAAAATCTAAAGAATACAACTTAGTAGGATTCTGCGATGCTGATTATGCTGGAGACAGAATTGAAAGAAAAAGTACTTCAGGAAGTTGCCAATTTCTTGGAAGTCACTTGATCTCCTGGTACAACAAGAAGCAAGCAACTATTGCTCTATCAACAACAGAAGCAGAATATGTCGCTGCTGCTGGTTGTAGTACACAGATGCTCTGGATGAAGAGTCAGTTAGAAGATTATCAGATATTTGAGAGTAACATTCCTATATTCTGTGATAATACTTCTGCTATATGTTTATCTAAGAATCCTATTCTTCATTCAAAAGCTAAACATATTGAGATTAAACATCATTTCATAAGGGACTATGTTCAGAAGGGTGTAATATCTTTAAACTTTGTTGATACAGACCATCAATGGGCTGATATCTTTACAAAACCCCTGGCTGAAGATAGGTTTAAGTTCATTCTGAAGAACATCAGTATGGATTTATGCCCAGAATGAGAAGATGAGAAGTTCTCATGCATGAGTATCTTCTGAAATGAAAATGGATTATTTTTTTTATCAGAAGTTCTGATTGAAATCTTTTAGAAATTATGATTCGGTTATTACTAACGTTTCATTGTCTAAGTTGATTCAGAACCTCTTTTAAAGCAAAACAGCTGTAACGTTTTATCTCGGGATGGTAAACCTGTCGTTACTATTCATGGATAAGCGCGCGTGCAGTTGAAGGGACGCCGACCATAGGTAACTGTGCTAGTCACCTCATTTGTCTTTATTATCTCTCCTCATGTCACGTATCATTAAATGCTATTCAACTTTCGTTTCAATTTTTTTTTAAATACTCTTCAAACGCTTCTCTTTCCCTATCTCTTTGCATTCCTCATCAAGTTTTTCTCTCTCTCTTCCGTTTTCGTCTCTTGCTCAAACAAGTTTTTTTTTTAAAAATCCTTGCTCAAACCTAGCGTTCACCCTAAGCCTGTTGAAGATCTATGACTCAAAGGCGACAGATCTCTGCATATCTCGGGATGGCTCTCCTAATACCTCTCAAGTCAGACCTCTTCTTTGATGTTGTTATCAACTTTCACCCAAAGACAGAAGACTTTCTTGAGTTATGGGAGGAGGTTAAGAATGATATTCTTAACTTCTATGTTGAGGGAAAGCCCCGTTTGCAACATTAGCTCTCTGTCTGTGAACTGTCCCTCTCTTCCTCTTTGGTCACTTGGATCTCTCCTACAGTGGAGATTCCAGTCTGGAAGACAAGAGTCCACAGGGATTCTTGATGGGTTGACACCGAGCGTGTCCTGCTAGGGTGCTGTTTTTAATTTTTGTAGTCATTTCCTCTTGGGATGACTTTTTATGTATTTGCTAGGAATGTTTCTCATCTTGTTAAACATAGGAACCTTTTGTAATATCTTTTGATTATCAATAAAAAGTTTCCTTGTTTTTACATTCCAGTATTTTTTTTGTCGTTTTATTCATCTGAATCTTTTAAAATATTCTTTTTGATGTTATGACAAAAAGGGGGAGAAAGATAAATGATAAATGATTTGATTAATCTATCAGTTGTTGGGGCAAAGCTCCCACACATTCACTAACAAGAACTGCAAGTTCTATATGGTTTAAGTGTTTTGCAGGTATAAAGAAGTGAAGAGTATCTTCAAAGCAAACACAAGAAGCAAAACCATGGAAACTGAAGCAAGCTGAGTGCTGTCAAGCTTCAGAAATCAGAAGCAAGAAAGAAGAATGAATCAGAAGCACTGATAATAGAATTTGATCCATATTTGTCTATTTGATTTTGACAAAATTCTATTTGCTCTGATATATTGTTTGCTCTGATACATAAAATGTTATGGCTCTGATACATATAATGTGTTCAAACATATATTTTATGTTCTAACTCGTTCATGCTGACTTTTGTCGTTTAGTTTTTGTTCTGTAACATTTCAGGATGTAGAGATGCTCAGATGATGCTCTGGTACATTCAACAATGTTCTGATACAAATCTAGCATGAAGTAATGTTGGTAGAAATTCAAGCTCTGAGGCTATCCGAGGGAAGCAGAAATCAGAAGCTGCGAATGTTCTAAAGATCCAGAAAACTCAAGTTCTGAAGCTGTCCTAAATGGAAGCAGAAATCAGAAGCTGTGAATGTTCAGAAGATCAAAGAAATTCAAGTTGTGAAGCTGTCCTGAATGGAAGCAGAAATCAGAAGCTGTGAATGTTCAGAAGATCAAAGAAATTCAAGTTCTGAAGCTGTCCTAGATGGAAGCAGGAATCAGAAGCTATGAGTGTTCTAGGAATCTAAAGAAATTCTAGTTCTGAAGCTGTCCAATGGAAGCAGAAGTCAGAAGCTATGAATTCTCTGAAGACAAAAGCTTATATGATCGTCTCTACCGAAATAATCAGGGAAGTCTTTTATTAAAGTTCTTCGAGTATTTATTTCAGGGGGAGATTATTTATCTCAGGGGGAGATTGTTAATCTCAGGGGGAGACATATTCATATGCTTATGCTATAGCTGTGTAATTTGTCTTTTGCCATCTATTCTTTCTGATCGCAAATTCATATCATTTATATATGTTTTTGTCATCATCAAAAAGGGGGAGATTGTTAGAACAAGATTTGTTCTGATCAATTATCTTAGTTTTGATGATAACAATAATATGAATTTTGCTTAAGATAATATGGTACTCTAATCCAATGCAATTTCCTTTTCAGGAAATATATAAAGAGTACGCATAATTCAGCGCTCAGAAGCTTTGTCTCAAAGGGTTCAGCATGCAACATCAGAACATGGTCTGGCAAGACATCAAAAGATGGTCGAAGCAGAATCAGAACATGGGTCTATGGAAGCATCAGAAGAACAAGAGAACAGAAGCACTGAAGTTCTGATGGTATCACGCTCAGAAGCACTTCAAGGTCAGAAGATCAGAAGATGCTATGCACCAAGCTGTTTGACTCTGATGATATTCAAACGTTGTATTCACAAACATCAGATCAGAAGAAAGTACAAGTGGCAAGCTACGCTGACTGACAAAAGGAACGTTAAAAGCTATTCTAGGCTACGTCAGTAGACACAGCGTGAACAAGGCTCGAGGTAGTTGACAAAAGCGTATAACATTAAATGCGATGCTGTACGGAACACGCAAAGCATTAAATGCATTCAACGGTCATCTTCTCCAACGCCTATAAATATGAAGTTCTGATGAGAAGCAAGGTTAACGATTCTGCACCAAATCAATTCAAATTAACTTGCTCAAACGCTGTTCAAATCAAAACTCAGAATCTTCATCTTCATCAAAGCTCACTACATTGCTGTTGTAATATTTTAGTGAGATTAAGCTTAAACGATTAAGAGAAATATCACAGTTGTGATTATCGCTTTTAAGAAGCATTTGTAATACTCTTAGAATTACATTAAGTTGTAAAGAACTAGAGTGATCGTGTGGATCAGAATACTCTAGGAAAGTCTTAGGAGTGAACTAAGCAGATTGTAACTAGAGTGATCGTGTGGATCAGTAGACTCTAGAAAAGTCTTAGAGGGTATCTAAGCAGTTGTTCCTGGAGTGATCAGTGTGTGATCAGTAGACTCTGGAAGACTTAGTTGCTGACTAAGTGGAAAACCATTGTAATCCGTGCGATTAGTGGATTAAATCCTCAGTTGAGGTAAATCATCTCTGCGGGGGTGGACTGGAGTAGTTTAGTTAACAACGAACCAGGATAAAAATAACTGTGCAATTTATTTTTATCTGTCAAGTTTTTAAAGCTACACTTATTCAAACCCCCCCCTTTCTAAGTGTTTTTCTATCCTTCATATCTGGCATTTGTGACATGTTCGGGAGTGATGATGGCAGTCTGTTTCCATGGTAAACCAGTAATAACCTGCTCTCAGGATCTTTTTAGCCATTGTATGTCCACTGGAATGAGTACCGAAGGTACCATTGTGTATTTCTTCCATGATCTGTTCTGTTTCCTTCTTGTTTACACAGCGAAGTAAAGTCGAGTCATGGTTGCGTTTGTATAAGGTTCCATTGCTTAGAAAGAATTTGGCAGCAAACCTCCTTAGAAACTTTCTGTCATTAATGGATGCCCCTTCAGGGTACTCCTGAGCTTCGAGATATCTTTTTACTTCATGGAACCATGGTTTTTCCCCGGTTCCTTCGGTATTGATCTCATTGCAATAGGATGGTTCATCTTGCTTGTAAATGGTGATCATAGGCGCCTCGTTGTCCCACCTGACTTTGAACATGGATGACATGGCAGCTAAAGCATCAGCTAGTTGATTTTCCTCGCGTGGGATGTGTTCGAAAGTGATTTCTTCGAAGTAAAGAATCAAACTCAGCACATATTCTTTGTAAGGAATTAGATTTGGGTGCTTTGTGTCCCATTCCCCTTTGACTTGGTAGATTACCAAGGCCGAGTCTCCGTAGACTTCCAGGAATTTGATTCTTGGATCGATTGCAGCTTTGAGACCCAGAATACATGCTTCGTATTCGGCTATATTGTTAGTGCAATTGAAGCATAATCTGGCAGTGAATGGTGTATAACCTCCTGCGGGGGAAATGATCACAGCTCCGATGCCATTGCCAAGTGCATTAGAAGCTCCGTCAAAAACCATAGTCCACCGGGATCCTGGCTCGGGTCCTTCTTCTGGTCCTGATTGTTTGTAGTCATTGACTAGCATAATGTCTTCGTCTGGGAAGTCAAAGTTCAATGCTTGATAATCATCCACTGCTTGATGAGCCAGATGATCAGCTACCACACTTCCTTTGATTGCTTTTTGTGAAGTGTATTGAATGTCATATTCTATTAAGATCATTTGCCATCTCGCTATTCTTCCAGAGAGAGCAGGTTTTTCGAACACGTATTTGATGGGATCCATCTTGGAGATTAGGAAAGTGGTGTGATTTAGCATGTACTGTCTTAGCCGGCGAGCTGCCCAAGCTAAGGCACAACAAGTTTTTTCGAGTAGTGAGTATCTTGTTTCAAAATCGGTAAACTTTTTGCTAAGATAGTAGATTGCGTGCTCCTTTCGGCCGGATTCGTCATGTTGTCCTAGTACACACCCCATTGAGTCTTCTAACACAGTTAGGTACATTATCAGAGGTCTGCCTTCCACAGGTGGCAACAAGATTGGAGGTTTTTGGTGATATTCTTTGATTTTGTCAAAGGCTAACTGGCATTTGTCATTCCACCTTTCCACTTGATCTTTCTTCAACAGTTTGAAGATCGGCACACAAGTAGTAGTCATGTGGGCAATAAATCGGGCGATGTAATTTAGACGTCCCAAGAATCCTTTGACTTGTTTCTCAGTACGAGGTATAGGCATTTCTTGAATGGCTTTAACCTTGGCGGGATCAACCTCAATACCTTTGCTGCTGACGATGAAACCTAAGAGTTTGCCGGATCTTACTCCAAAGGTACACTTATTTGGGTTCAGTCGCAACTTGTATTTCTTGAGTCTGTCAAACAACTTGTGTAAATGACCCAAATGTTCTTCCTCGGTGTTGGATTTTGCAATCATGTCATCGACATACACCTCTATTTCTTGATGAATCATATCATGAAATAGCGCTACCATTGCACGTTGATAGGTTGCTCCTGCGTTTTTCAGACCAAAGGGCATTACTTTGTAACAAAAGGTTCCCCAGGGTGTTGTGAAGGTTGTTTTCTCCATGTCTTTGGGTGCCATCTTGATTTGATTGTACCCTGAGAATCCGTCCATAAAGGAGAATACCTTGCATTGTGCGGTATTGTCAGCCAGTACATCGATGTGTGGTAAAGGGAAATCATCTTTGGGGCTTGCCCGGTTCAGATCTCTGTAGTCCACGCACATTCTGACTTTCCCGTCTTTTTTAGGTACAGGGACGATGTTAGCTATCCAAGGAGGATAACTTACAACTTTTAGGAATCCGGCATCGAACTGTTTTTCAACCTCGTCTTTGATCTTTTTTGACATATCAGGCCTACTCCTTCGTAGTTTCTGTTTGACTGGAGTGCTACCTTCTTTGATTGGTAGGCGATGAACTACGATGTCCGTGTCAAGGCCTGGCATATCCTCATAGGACCAGGCGAATATCTCGACGTAGTCTCGCAGCATTTGAATCAGTCTTTGCTTGACGTTGTGTTCTAAATCAGCCCCTATTTTGACTTCTTTCTTTTCTTCGTTGCTGCCCAAGTTGATGACCTCAATTGGCTCCTCATGAGGCTGTATGGCCTTGTCTTCTTGTTCTAGCAGCCTTGCAAGTTCTCTTGGCACTTCACAATCTTCCTCACTTTCGTCCTCAGTTTGGTAGATCGGATTTTCAAAGTCATGACGGGCAATAGCAGAATCGTTGTTGACTGGATCCAGAGTGTATGTGAATCTGCATGTTAATTATGTGAGTATGTGTGAAGAAAAAACATAGCTATTTGAAAGCGAAGAAAGAAGGAAAAAGGATCACAAAATTTAAATATGCAAGCGTCCCATGACTTTATTGAATGCACATGATCATGATATGATAAGCCCTTATAGAAGGACCGGTGTGCTAAGGCACACGGCTTTCAAGCTCATGGTTCGATTGTTCAGGAACCACTTTTATCTTTGCACAATATACACAAAGAAAACAGGAAATGGCATTTACTCCTGGTCAAAGGAGATCACATCCTCAGCTTTCCAGTTGTTCAATCCACTGTTGTGAGCAGGGGGTACCCAGCTGTTCCAGTTGCAGTTGTCTTTTTCATCTTCCACAGCATTGATTTCATTAGTGGGAAAATGAGCCGGTGATCCTTCGGGATAAGGGATATACTCTGCTGGATACGAGAGCCCAGGCTGAGATATCTCTGTTGGTTGAGCGAGATGCACGATAAGGCCGTCCCATGCAGTCGGGATGATGTTTTGAATAGAGACTTGTGCATCTTGATGAGGAGTGTATGCTGACAGAAATAAACCCTCGTTATTTGGTATTTCCCTGGCTTCTTCGAAAGCGAAATTGTCATCGTAATGTTCATCCCATCCAGTTGGGACAATGTCCTCCATGGCGATTTGTGAGCTTGGAGGAGCGGAGTATTTCACCATATAGTCATATTTTCCGTTGGGTTCTCCTAGCGTGTCCCATACTTCTTTGGGTGCATTTTGATATTGCTTAGTGACGGGACTTGTGAAACTTTCGTCGTTTCCAATTTGATCACCCCATCCAGTCGGGGTAATGTCTTCCATAGCAATATAAGAATTCTGAGGTGCGGCATACTGATAGTTATACCCGCCGTTTGGTTCTCCCACAGCATCCCACATTCCCATGGAAATGGGTGGAATCTCATCTGGATATGGCTGAATGATATGGTTCAAGAACACTCCTTCATCTTCAATAGCGTTTACTTCTTGGCTGACAAAGTGTGACATCAATCCTTCAGAACGAGGACTTTGATCATTCTTTTGATTTTCACTATCATAGCCCAGACCTAGTTTGTCAGACTTGTAGGGTATATCGGGAAGCTGTCCCCATACTGTGCAATCACCCTGTTTAATCATGGCTTTGGCATCTTTGAGAGAAGCCATAGCTGTAGTTGGAGTAGCAGGAATATGCTTGGTGGTAGAGACATCTGGGGAGACCACCTCAAATGATTGGTATGGAGTTTCGATGAATTCGTCCTCCAACTCGACATATTTGGAATTGCTTAGGTGACTAACCACATATTCCTCTTCGCCATAGACTGTGACAATCTTTCCTTTTACTGGATATTTTAACTTCTGATGCAGGGTAGAAGTTACAGCGTTTGCCCCATGTATCCAAGGGCGTCCAAGTAAACAGGAGTAGGCTGGGTGAATTTCCATTACGTAAAAGATAGAATCGAAGATTTGAGAACCCACTCTGATTGGGAGATTCACTTTTCCGTATACCGTTCTGGTTGACCCGTCAAAGGCTCTTACCACAACATCACTTGGCTGTAACACAATTCCTTCGAAGTCAAGCTTTTCTAGTACTATTTTCGGTAACACGTTCAGAGAAGAACCGTTATCTACTAGCACATGAGATAGAGTGGTGCCATTACATTCAATGGAGATATGTAAGGCTTTGTTGTGATTTTTCCCAGCAGGGGTTAGATCCACATCAGAGAAACCGAGACCATTGCTCACGGTTAGATTGGCAACACAATTCTCAAATTGGTCGACTGAGATCTCTTGAGGCACATGCGCAGCTTTCAGGAACTTCATCAGAGCTTTGGCATGAGCTTCTGAATATTTTAGCAGAGATAGCATTGAGATTTTTGAAGCAGTGTGCCCCAGTTGCTCAACAATATTGTAATCACTTTTGCAGATGATTTTCAATATTTCCTCCATTTCTTGCTTTGATGGATCCTCAGCGGTGATCTCCACCGGGGTTTGAATTTGTTCAACTTGTGGCTCTTTGCCTCGAGCGTTGTTATCTTGATTAGGAACTGAGACCTGGACCGGACCAGCAGCAACATTTGGAGAAATTTCTGGTGAAAAGATTCTTCCACTTCTCGTGATCTTGCCGGTACCCACAATATTACCCACAGTTGGAGTAGTTAACTTTGCGGTCTCTTCAGTCGAGGTACCCTGCTTAACTCCATGAACGTACACATTAGTGTCATATCCCCATGGGACAGCTTTGTCTGAGGAGTATGGAAATGGAGTTGGACTAGCAATGACTACTGATGCCACTTTGAGTGTAGCAGAAATTTTGAATGGAGCCTTGGCAGAGATTTTGAATGGTAAGCTGGAGATCATTGAGGCATCCTCTATTCTCATCCCGTTTGCAAAGACTTTGCACAGCACATCCATAGAAGGGAGCCTCTCAAACATAATGATAGGGCGATCCATCCACTTTTGAATTCCCATCCTCAGATTTTCACAACCATTGGGCAGGCAGGAGCAATAAAAGCAGTCGGGGTCACACCCTGGAAAGTAACCAGCTCGGATTAGCTTTCCTTTGACTTCGCAGAGTGGAGTTGATAATTCGTTCACATCATAGATGTAACCAGTGTCCAGGATAGCGTTGACAGTTTTGTCATTCTTTGGCATAGGTGCAGTGATGAAATTTGGAGTTTCTGGAGGATCGAACTCAATTTCCCCAGCATCTATCATATCTTGTATTTTATTTTTCAGGGCCCAGCAGTGATCTGCGTCATGTCCTGGACAATTTGAGTGATAGGCACATGTCGCATCAGGGCGATAATTCGGAGAGGAAGTGTTGACATTCTTTGGAGGACCTTTTAATGTGATCAGATATGCTTTTAGCAAGTGCTGCAATGCCTGAGAGATTGGCATGTTGATTTTGGTGAAATTTCTTCTTGGTGCATCTGGTCGATGCGTATATTTTGGCTGTTGATCTTTTTGAGGTGCAGATGCGGAGATCAGAACTGCCCCTACAGATTGATGCTGCTCACTTTTGCGACTTTTCTGAATTTGTGTTGTATTGACCTCATTTCTCCCGCTGATGGGCCTTTTTGTGGTACCAGAGGTGGAACCTATTTGAATTTTTCCATTTTGAATGCCACTTTCGACACGTTCTCCGGTCAGTATCAGGTAAGTGAAACCTGATGATGAACTTCCCAGCAAATGGCTATAGAAAGGGCCAGTTAAAGTGCCCATGAACATGTCGACTAGTTCGCGATCAGATAAGGGTGGTTGAACCCTTCCTGCCATATCTCTCCACTTTTGTGCATATCCTTTGAAACTTTCTTTTGGTCCCATAGACATGCTCCTTAGTTGAGTACGGGTTGGTGCAAGATCAGCATTGTATTGGTACTGTTTGTAAAAAGCAGCAGCTAATTCTTCCCAAGTATGAACCTTGGTATTTTCCAGCTGGTAGTACCACTCGAGTTGTGTACCCGACAGACTTTCTTGGAAGAAGTGAATCCACAATTTGTTATCCGTTGTATGAGGTTGTATCTTCCTCACATAGGATCTCAGATGTAGTTTCGGGCAAGAAACTCCATCATATTTTGCAAAGACAGGAACTTTGAATTTTGGAGGGATAACAACATCCAAGATGAGCCCTAGATCATTGAAATCTAAGCCAGGTATTTTTTGTATCTCCATAGCTTTCATACGGTCTTCCAGCTGTTGGTATTTTTCATCATCCGGTTCGTCCCCAGAATGATCATTTTCTTCATTTGAAGAGAGAGAGAGGGTTTAGCAGAACCCTGGTTGCTTTGATTGTCTTCTTGTTCATCATCACCGACTGTTTCAGGGATCGGTGGCTTTTTGAACTTTTTGACTGGGATTTTGATCTTCCTTTTCAGGTGACTCAAGCCTACAGATCCTTTGGGCTTCTTTTTCTTCTTGATTATCAGGGCTTTCAGTTCTTGTTGCCCCTTTGCCAGTTCCAGAATTGCCACTTGAACTTGGGCATTCTGTGCTTCGAGATTCTTGATACTCATTTCAGATTCCATCTCTTCTGACTGAAATAAACAGCGAGAAGATGAGAAATCCGTCATGTGAACCTGTTATGCAATGTGTATGACTGGATGCCATGTGTATGCAATGTATGAAATGTATGTGCAATGTATATGAATGCAATGTATGAAATGTATATGCAATGCATGAGGTGAAATGTGTGTGCAATGTATCAAGGATCTTAGAGTTTAGATTTGTTAAAGAAGAAACAAACGTTAGTTAATCAATTTATTTCTCTTTTTTTGCTTCTTTTTTTCCTTTGCCTCATTTGGGCTTACAAGACAGAAATAAAATAAATGATCCTTCAGGTCTCCCGTGGACGCTTTCTCTTTGTCCCCAGGAATGTGTTGATCTGCTGTTCTTGTTGAAGCTGTCCGGTGAGCTCCAATATCCTTCTCTCATAGTCTTGACAGTATGATTTGAAGGTGTCTCTTTCCTCTTTGAGTTGAACCCAAGATTTTTGCAACTCTTCTAGGTCAGTTGGCATGTCCGGGTGTAGAATAACTTGAGGTTCATATCCTTCGACCTCTGGTTCAATAGTCACAGGTAGAACAGCAGGATATGGCATAAGGAGTTTCTGAGCATGAGTACGGACCCATCTGAGGTAGGTTTCCATAGGAATAGAATTCCATTGCCCCAGAGTTTTGCTTTCTATTCTATAGACACTGCCCCATGCATGTATGAACCTTCGTCGGTGTCTATGAGAATCATTCTCGTAATCAATCACAATGCCATGGATAATCATGTCATGAGGACCGTTGCTCCTTGCATATCCGAATTGGCGTAGAGCTAAAGAGGGATTGTAAGTGATGCCTCCTTTGATGCCAAGGAGTGGCACATTAGGGTACTCTCCACAATGATCAATGATAGTAATGTCTCTTTGAAAGAAGTTGTTCCACCGGATATCTGAATGAGACAAAGACATAATCCTGCGAGACCATTGTATTCTTTGTTCATTTCTCAACACTGATCGGGGAAGATGAAATGTAAACCACCTAGCCAGTAATGGTATACAGCACATGAGAGTTCCTCGTTTCTTCATGGTACGAGTGTGTAGAGAATGTAGAATGTCTCCCAGCAATGTTGGTACCGGGTTACGGATTAGGAAAAGGTTGATGATGTGTACACTTATGAACTGGTCGGGATTAGGGAATAAAACCAACCCATAGATCAAAAGGGCCATAACTTCCTCAAAAGCTGGATAACTTTTGTTTTCTAGCAGTAGTCGAGCCTTTTCCAACAAGAACTTGGCAAGCAAACCCTTAACTCCACTCTTTGTTTCCCAATTGGACTCGATTTCTGATTTTCGCAGATGTAAAGCAGCAGCAATGACTTCAGGTTTTGGAATCCTTTCTAAACCAGTGAAAGGTAATTGATCTCGAATAGGTAATCCCATTAGTTCAGAGAATTCTTCCAAAGTGGGTACCAACTGGTAATCAGGAAAGGTAAAGCAATGATGTTCAGGGTCAAAGAACTGGAACAGGACCCGTATCATATCTTCTTCAAATTTTGAGGTAACCAAATGGAGTAGGTGACCATGCCTTTCAGTGAATTGAACATTCCTGGGGAATTCTGACACTAAGTCTTTTAGTTCAGATGGTACCGTTGAGATGTTGATTCGGATGTAATCTTTGGTGGCGGGAGCCATTACCTGCAAAAACAAAGGTAAACTCTTTGATCCTTGAAGTGTTTGGTGCAAAAATGATATGATTATGATGCAAACATGTGGCACACAAAAACAAATCAAGCAATAGCCTTAGGTTTAAAGGCTTGCATGGAGCTGATAGGTGATACCCTCCCCACTGAAGTTGAGTTGGTTTAAACCTGTCCTAGAATAGTATTCGGGTTCTATGATCCTTGGAAGTAACATCTCAATACGGCGCTCGAGCGGCCGATCAAAATATTCCTCGAGGATAACTAACTTCGATCAATTTCAAAGCTAGCCACTTAATAGGCCACAAGTCAAGTTCAACTAAAAAGGTTCTAAGACAAATTAGTGTTTAATGACATTTCGGAAGCCTAATATACTCCTTGATCGTTTTCAAGGGACATCACTATAAACCAAAGTATCACACTAACGATGACTACCAGATCAACCGTATCGGTACATGCCGTACAGTTTCCTTGGTCTATTGTCATATACTTAAGGTATCTCGAGATTCGGGTTAGAATCTTTCACAAAAGCAAAATACCCAAACAAACCTTTGAAAAATAGAGCAATCAAGTCAATCAATTGAAAACATCGAAGTGATCTATTCTCTTAAGGTAACCCCTTTTGAAAACATTTTGTTTTTTTTGAAAGTATCTCCCCAGCAGAGTCGCCAGTTCTGTGGACCTCCGATTTTTTAATCCCGGGCCATACCTCTGTTCTGTAGAGATACGTGAACTGACTCTTTTTTATCGCTTAATGCTTTCGCATTTTTGAAAATTCACAGAGTCGCCACCGACCTTTTATTTTATCCAATTAAGGAAAGGTTTATAAAAGAAACAGAAAAAAGACCTTTAAGAAATTCTGGGTAAGGGGGTAGGTTATACAAAGGGAAGGTGTTAGCACCCTTTGTATCCATGGTTATCCATGGGCTCGTAAGTTTGCTTAGCTCACTTGTTTTTCGATTACTTTTCAATTGCTTTAGAATGCTCATATGTGGTTTCAAATACTTTTGTAAATTGAATTTTGTAATGATCCGTGTGTGGATGTATACAAAATGCTTGTTTATCTTTCGAAAGATGTTTTGAAAAGAACGTTAACTTTGTAATAATCCGTGTTTGGATGTATACAAAGTATTGTCTTTTTTGAAAGTTTTGTTTTGAAAAACAACAGTGTATGAGAATTTTGTTTGTTTTGATTTGAGCAAGCAAACTAGGAGGTCTACCTTGAGTTGTAAGGTCTTTATCCTATTTCCTTTAAAAATCTATCCTTTCACCGGATACAAACGCAAGGTTCGATTTTGTACTCGAAACAGTGGAATTTTGACTTTGATTTTGAAAAGAATGAGAAGGGATTACCTTAAGAGGTGCAAGTGTGATTGTGTTTGGATTCAGATATTTTATCTTTGAAGTTAGTGATCTAACGGTTCAATTTTATCTTTGACATACACGCAGTTTATATTTGCTGGAAATTAAAATGCGGAAATGTAAAGTGCGGAAAGTAAATCTACACTATTACATCGATTGTGCAGGAAATGTAAACTAGCCTATTTACATGAATTTGACATCCTATACATTTATCTAGGAATTTAAATTGCAAGAAAAATAAAAGGCATGTTTTTGGATTTTTTATGATTGATTTTAATTATAATTAATGCATGATTAATTAAATTAAAATGAAGAAAAAAGATGAAAATAGATTTAAACCTAGAAGTTAAGTTTAAAATATGTACAAAATATTTGTCAATTAATTTTAAAACAAAACTAATTTTTTGGAATTTTTGGAATTGATTTGAAATTGATTTAAGTTAATTAAAACATAATTATGCAAATAATTATACCAATAATTAAAACTTAGAGAGAAAATTATTCAAAATATGTACAAAATTAGTTTATAATATATAAACAATATTTTATATAAAGAACAATTTTTTTATGATTTTTTTTGATTGGTTAGAATAATTAAAAAGCAAATATATAAATATACTAATTAATTATGCAAAATATTGAAATTATGAAGAAAAATAAAATATTTTTATTTCAGAAAATAATATATTATTTTAGAAGTCTAATATTTTTTGTGTATTTTTTGGATTTTTAAAACTATTTTTAATTAATTTAACAAAGAAATTAAAATAAAAATAGAAAAGAAAAGGATACTGATCAGGTGTGGTTGGATTGAGAGTCCATGGTAAGGACTGCTTTGTCTGGCGCGTTGGATGAGCTGGCAAGTGGATCAGAAGGCCCAGATGGTGAGGGACCATGGCACGTGACGTACCTGCAAAACACTGAATCCAAAGTTAATTTAAAAAACACGCGCGCGCCTCCCAACCAATCAGAGGACGCCACGCATCATCTTCAACCTTCAGATGGGCTTTTACACCGTTCATTTGCAGGTGGTGTAAAAACTCCAATCTTTTACACCTGTTAATAATAGCGAATACAAGCAAACAACAACATAAATTTGGCGCGATGCCACCATTTAATTCGTCTTGTTCATACGAGTTCAATGATGCTATTTAGAACTTCTAATTTTGCCTATTTCAGCAAGCCCTAAATTTTAGGTTATGAACCCTAAAATGGTAACTTCGTGTATAAGCGTCTAAAACTTAATTAAAGTTCCAGAAATGATCTACACACCACACCAAGTCCAAATATATGTCTACATCGTGCTAGATATGCTTGTGTTATGAGATACAAGTCAGTTTTAGTTTGGACAAATCGTGACCTGTATAGCTCGATTCAGTGAGGTTTAAGACTTGCAATTGATTGGAATAGCTTCAGTGAAGCTCAGAGATGATTTTTGAATGCTTAGTTTGTATTGAAATTGACTGAAATTAAAAACTCGAATTTGAATTTTCTTTGAAATTTTTCAAGTGGTTACAAGTGTATTATGGGCAAGGCTTTGTTTCTGATTCGTCCCTGTAACTCGGTGAACTGACTTTTTTATTTTTATTTCGCAACAATGTTGCGGTGAGCACGAGTCGCCACCGACTTTTATTTTATCCAATTAGGAAAGGCATAAAAGAACAGGAAAGACCTTCTTTGAAAAGAGATTGAATTCGGGGGGTAGGTTATGAAAAGGGAAGGTGTAAGCACCCTTTTCATCCGTAGTTATCTACGGGCTCTTAGCTGCTTAGCTCACTTGTTTGAAATGTTTGATTTGTTTGAAAAAGTAGTGTGTTTAGAAAAACACTTTTGTTTTGAAAATGCCTAAAAAGACAATGTTAAAAAACGAGGTGCGAAAAGCGTTTGATTTGAATTGTTGTGAGCAAGCACTTAAGAGTAACCTACCCTAAGTTCATAAGGTCTTTCCTATTCTAAGACTTTCCTTGGGCGATAGTACTATCCATACCATATGAGGGTAGGTAGTCCTATACATTGGATGTGCGGGTCATCGAAGGGTCATCGAATCGTCATAGAGACTATCCATACCATACAGAGGATAGGAAGTCCTAAGAGATGTGAGTAGTCATACATGCAACCAGTAGAGATACCTTAGCAATCCGAAGGGACTATCATCATTTATCGAAGGCAACTCGAGGGACGAGATCATTTCATCGTAGGCAACTCGAAGGGACTATGATCTTTATTCCGAAGGGACTATGATGATTTAGAATCGAAGGCAACAGGTGCTAAGGCATCCCCACACTTCGAGGGACTCGACTATTATTTTCCGAAAGGCAACCAAGAGGGGCGTACCCTAGAGGTGTGTGCGTGCGAGTGTGTTAGATTCGAGTATTTTAATCTTGAGTTAAGTTAGCTAGCGTTCAGTTGATTAGTCTTGCCATACAATCCTATTAACATACATCTAACAGTTAATATGTGTACAGAAAATAAAGTGCAGAAAGGTAAAGGTTCCTACGCTATTACATCGCTTCAGGAGGGGGATTACATAACCAAAAAATTGGGGGAATGCGAAAAGTAAAGCCTTAATTAACTATTACAAATAAAAATGAAAGCAAAAATATACAAGACTTGAATAAAATTGCAAGTGTCCATAATGATAGTCCAATGCCTCAAGATGAGTACCTCATAATCACAATAAAGTATTAGTAACACAAAATAATGTATATAAAAAATTATAAAAAAAATGTGGACAAATATTAACCAAAGATTATATCAAAAAATCAAAGTTAATACATAAAACAAATATTTTTTGTATTTTTTTATTAATATTTAAGAGAAAATTAAAATAAACATATCTTGGGTTTTCAATAATATGATAAGTTACTAACAAATAACAAAAACAATAGTAAATAGGCTGAAACATAACATAAAAATGATGGTGTATTACTGAAATTCGCTGGGCTCACACAACTGGCCCGCGGTCACAATGGTCCAAAAAAGGGGTGTGCTGATGTTAAGGAAAACGTTGGGCCTAACGAAATACTTGAGCCCATGACCCAAAACAATAATCAAACCCTAAAAGACCAAGAATGGTCCGCCCCCACATCATCTTCTCACATGGTTTCACCAACAGCATAACATCTCCTATTCTCTATTCTTTTTTCAATTTCCACGGTTCGATTTCTCAAAACCCAAACAACAATAACGAAAGCTTTCTCCCTCACTCGATATCTCTCTCGGTTCAGACAACAATAATCAACAAAACACAAATCTCAACCGATACTCTCTCTCTCCCAATCAAATACGCTTTTGGTTTATAAACAACAATCAAAATCCTCTCTGCTCCTAGATTCTTTCAACACAAACACAGACAAAATCATACAATACCAAGAAACCAACAAGCTAAGTTAAAGTAATGAAGAGGAAGGTAATACCGTCAAAGGGGGTGCGTTGAGTGAAGCTCGTCGGAAGGCAGTGTGATGCTCTGATTTTGTCTTGGTGGCGATGTTGCGATCGGAAGGGTGAACTCGGTGGAGCTCCATGGGTGCGGCTTCGACAGAGGGCTTCACGGCGAGTGGTTGTATTCTGAATCGATGAAGATGATGATGGCCGCGTCAAAGACGTGTTGTTGTTGCGGTGGATCTGCGATGAAGGGAGGCGCGATCGGAGAAGGGGCAGACGGTGGTCAGATTCGATGAGCGTTCCCGACGGGTGTTGCGGCCGAGTCTTTGCATCTTCTTGTATTTGTATTTCTTTATTGTACCTGAAAACAAACATAGACAAAAATTGTGGGTAGTTTACGGATTCAAATTTCTTCCGTCTCTTGCTTCTGTTTTGTTCTTTGGATTGGAAACTCTGGTTTAATTTTGTTAATGAGAATGTTTGAATCTTATTGTAACATGTGGTTAATGTAATGTAACTGAAGGTTTTGATTGTTTTGAAATCTTGTGATGCAGTGAATTGTGGTGAAGCTAATCTGTTGTTTTGGGTGTTTAGTTTTAAAAAAAACCTGAGGATGCATGTCTGGTGTTTGGATGAAAGTCAGTGTGTGTAATGGTTTGTTAATGGATCTGTGATTAGCGGTGTATTGAATAATTAGAAAAATTTGTTTCTAAAACTATTATGATAACAAGTTACAGAGGATGAGTAAAAAGGCTGTGTTTGTTGATGGGTGGTTCCCACGAGGAAGAAGAAATCAACCGTGAGATCTGAGTTGTAAAAAAAAGAATAAGATCTTAATTTAGACATTAGTAATATAAACACTTTGATGAAGAAAAATAAAATAGTTTATGGTTAGAAATGTCAAAGGTTACATACAACTAATAAATCAATTGATAATTTTCAAAAGAAAAAGAAATATTACATTGATTAAAATCGAAGAACCATCAGATAATCATCATATTGTTTAAATAAATTAAATTAAAAAGTAATATAACATTAAAAATTAAAAGGGGCCTCATATAAAATTCATCGGCCAAGAACATTGAAAAATATTTTTGAAAAAAGAGGCCTCAGGCGTCATCATTGGCCAAAACTGTTAATTAAAAAAACGTAGAAGTGTTAAAAAGAGTTTTGAAAAAATGTATGAATGAAATTGTGAGAGTTGTTAGAAAATTGTTGATAATTATTGATGATCAGGGTTAGAGAAGTTGTTGATGAAAATGAGAGAGTGGAGAACCACTATTTATAGATTGAAATAAGGTCAAGATCGATCCTAAAAAGGAAATGATCCAACCCAAAGGCCCATGGACCTTCTTTGATGAACAAGATTAAGAATCTGGACGTACTTGTGTCTAGGTGCGTCCAGGTGTAAAAAAATTTAAAAAAATAGATAAAATACATGAAAATGCACCAAGCAGGAATTGAACCCGTGACCTTTTCTTGCAACTCTTACTTCTTAACCAACTGAGCTATATTATTTATTTGAAATAAAAAGCCAATTGAAAGTATGTGAAGCATTGGTCAACATTTTTCTATTTATTAAAATATAACAAGTTAATAGTAAACTATTATATTTTAAAATAGACTTTAAATTGAATATTTATAAAATTCATGATGTCAATGTAAATGAACCCAAGATTTTTATAAAACTCAATTTTTAAAATAGTTTTGAATTTTTGAGAAGTGCGGGCAAATTTTGGGGTACATTAGATGCCCCTGTTCAATCTTCTTAAACCTGAAGAGGTAGATTGACATGTTCGCCATTCGTGATCTGAAGGTGGAAGAGGATTGAACACTTAAGTGCCCAAAAATTTGCACTCGCCGGTGCGGGAAGTAATGATGCTGGAGATGGGCTTAAAGATGCCATCCAGATGTCGATAGAGTGTTGTCTGAGATGGACTTAAAGATGCCATCCAAAGTAGATACTTTTTTTAGAATGACTGTGTGAAGCAGATGCCTTTTAGGATGAATCATATATCTTGATTGTATCTGATGGATAATACCCTTTTGAGTATTCAGAATGAGTCGTACACTAGACTGTATCTGAAAGAGAAGTTCATCAAAATGAAGTAATGCCTTACAGAGGACTATCTGGAGAGGTTCCTGAATAGGGTAAGTCACTGACTGATGTAAAGAGGATTAGGCTTTAGACAAAGCTCGGGAAGAATTGTCTTAGAGAAGACTGACTAAAAAGCTCCTTGAAAGGGCAAGAGATGTCTTGGAAAAGATTGGACATGTTAAAGAAGATTACCTAAAATGGTGGAGATACGTCTTAAACAAGACTAACCTAGAAAGGCTCCTAGAAAGGATATGATATGTCTTAAACAAGACTCACCTAGAAAGGATATGATACGTCTTAAACAAGACTCACCTAGAAAGGCTCCTAGAAAGGATATGATATGTCTTAAACAAGACTGGCCTAGAAAGGCTCCTAGAAAGGATATGATATGTCTTAAACAAGACTGGCCTAGAAAGGTTATGATATGTCTTAAACAAGACTTACCTAGAAAGGTTCCTAGAAAGGATGTGATATGTCTTAAACAAGACTACCTAGAAAGGCTCCTAGAAAGGATGTGAAACATCTTAAAAAAGACTGCCTAGAAAGGCTCCTAGAAAGGATGTGAAACGTCTTAGAAAAGACTGCCTAGAAAGGCTCCTAGAAAGGATGTGAAACGTCTTAGAAAAGACTGCCTAGAAAGGCTCCTAGAAAGGATGTGAAACGTCTTAGAAAAGACTACCTAGAAAGGCTCCTAGAAAGGATATGAAATGTCTTAGAAAAGACTACCTAGAAAGGCTCCTAGAAAGGATAAGAAATGTCTTAGAGAAGACTACCTAGAAAGGTTCCTAAAAAGGATGAGAAGTTCTTTGATTGTTTCTGAATTATCTTTGAAGAAAGACCCGGAATGAAGCATCAGAATTGTATTTGTGTCTTGAATGAGCGTTAAAATTGAATCGTTGATACGATTTTGCACTGTATCTGGATGATAATGTTCTTTTGATGGTGAAATGACCTGAAAAGGCAAAATTAGTTTTATGCAATGTCATGATGCATGTATTGAGATTCTCGAAATAAACGAGAGTACTGTATGTTATGCATGTATTATGAATGATGCAGGGATGGACTATAAAGTCGAAGCTTATCTGTAGCTTTGTATAGCATCTGCTGGTTGAGAAAATAAATCTCTGTATGCTGCTGGAGATGATGACAAGGTGATTGTGTTGAGAATTCCCGTCTTCCGTTCGAGGATATTCAGCTGGGGATTTTTATTACCGCTTAGGGATGAGAGTAGCTTGAGTGATTTGATCCTGATGTGCCCTGATTTGGGATAAGAGAGACGGATAACTGACCAAGTTTCCACTGTGAGTGCCAACTTTACTGGGAACAATGAGTTTGAATAAACCCTCTTGGAGAAGAAGATCGTATTGGCGAACCGGTAGTGCTAGAGATGTAAACTCCGTTGGGGAACCAAGTATCTGTTGGGAATAGATTTCTTGAAGATAACTCCTCGAGGATTACTATGTGGGGATATATTGTGAAAACTGCTCTATGGGGAAGCTTCCCTGGGGTTTCAAGTTTTCATTGCCCCATGTCTTTGAGTATTTGCTGTTAGAAAACGCTTCTAACCATATGTGGTCCTTCACTTATGGGAGTCTACCTGCCCCTTGTTTTAGTAACCTGGTATGCTTGATGTTTAGAATTAGAACTTCGAAGGAGAGACAGCTACTGACACCATCTAATACTAGTAGCTAAACAGCTCTTGCTGAGAATTGTGACTGATGCAATCATGCCCCAGGTGGCTTGCCTCTCTGACTGTTTAGTGCATTTGAGAGATTATCTGAATCTTGACTTGATTGCCCCAGATGAATGAGATATGTCATGCCCCTTGTATATACAAGCTTTTGACTGACTGAGTCGGGCGTACGAGACGTCTCTTGCAGCTTTATATGTTGGGGGACTTTCTGAGATTCGTGCTATTATAAGCAACATGCCCCTGTATCATGAACCCAGGAATCATGCCCCTGGTTGATCGGGGTTGGAGGTAATTTCAGCTGTGCTTGGGTGAAGGCTCCTGGTTGTTCAGCAATTTTAAGAGATCCTTTAAATCTTGGCCTGATTGCCCCAGATATCTGAACGCTTACTCTATGGAGTATTTCGACCGCTTTTGTGCCCCTGAGGGTGATTATAATTTGAGATGTTCATGCTCTAACTCAACGGAGTTCTGAAGACAACTTGTCCCATGAGAGGATTAAACTTTTCATCTGTAGCTCATGATGGAAGCTTTCCTGGTGTCAAGTACTTGTTCATATGCAAAGAATGTTTAGTATGAGAAATATAATTCTAATGCAAATTTCATGTTTGTCTTAAAGTTTAGAAGAAGAAATTTTTGAAAGGATGTTAAAACATCAATTTTTTTGAAAGGTGGTGCGATACCAACTCAAGCTTTTAGCAAAACTCCTAGGAGTCAATTTACCGTATTCTCATTACAGTATGCTTTCGAATTAACCCTGCTTCAATTAGGACTTTTGAGGGTTGTAACGTGGCCAGGTTCACGGTTTTTTAGAAAAAAACATTTTTAGGCTCGAAATTTTATTGGTGCCCACCCCCTTCGTGATGTTCTCCAACCTAAGTTCAGTTTACTTGACGCGAGCATTCATCCTTCACGAGGAGCTTGAGACGTACGATTGAGGAGTTGATGAGGTGTTTGGACATGACAGTCACCTACCTTTTATTCTTGATGTCTGATCATACGATCTTGAATTTATAGTCACGCGACTTTGCCCTTTTGTTGAGGATCTTTTTTAGTTTCCCTAACTTTTGCCTGGACAAATTCTTTTGAATTTCGTATTTGCAGTCCAGCGGGATGCCCTAATTTTCGCCTAAGTCATTCATTTTCAAGTTTGTTGACTTAGCGGGATTTCTTTTTTTTTTTTCTTTTTTTTTTAAACAAATCATGTGACCCTGAGACGTCTTCGATTGATTGGAAATATTGTGACTGCCTCATTCCTTGGTTGACGAGGGATAACCATTTTGATATTCACTTTCCTCAACCTTTTGAAGTATAACCATTGTTGTATCCTCATATGCATGCTCCTGATGAATTTTGAACACTCAATCAGGTTAACTGAACACTACCCTACCCCTGGGTTAAATATGAGGGTTTTTCATATAGAAAAGAAACTCCTACTTCAAGGCTCAAAGGGGTTGACAAGGGATTAACTTCCTTATATCTTCAGTGTTTGGGGATTTGAAACAATGCCTGTACATCATCAACAGGGTTTTACTCGAAAGCACACCATTTGAGATTATGAGTATTATGTGTTCGTCATTCTCCCTTCGGAGTTATCATGCTTTATCACCGAGAGTTTGGTATCACAAGCAAAGAAAAACATGTTAGAGCGAGCGCGAATAAATTTTTTCAAGACAAACATATCCAATGCATCATTATTATAGTTCAAAAACAAACAAGTATTGCATATAAACAGTGTTGAACAAAAATAAGAAAGATTACGCATGAAAATGCATGAGAAATTACAAATTGCCAACATTGAGGAGATTTTCTCCGTCTGGACTTATTGCTTCAGAAGGTTCATTGAGTCAGAGGAGAACTTCAAATTTGGCCTTCAGGTATGAATGATGATAGACTTTGCGTCAATCAGGTCTTGAACCTTGTCTTGAAATGGATGACAATCATCGATCGACTGACCAAGTGCCCCAGAGTGGAAAACAAACCAAACGTTCGTATCTGAACTGCAAATTACTCCTAGAGGAAAATACCCACAAAGCCACCCAGGAGTTGTAAGCATCCAGATTCAGGGATAGTAAGAATGAAATAGTAAGAAGATGAGAAGGTTGTCCTTTGGAAATTTTGGTTACAGCTTCGTCTGAAGAGCTTTGACTATTCATCTTTGGACGTCCTTCTATAAGAATCAAGCTCACCATATCTAGTGGGTCATAGCCTCTGATTCGGGTATGTTACTTTTGAGTTTAAAGGCATATGGCTAAAGGAAAATAAAATCCTCTTGCCCCTTGATAGGAACTATACCCTTGAGTTTGAAGGCATCTGGATAGAGGAAAATAAATCCTCTTGCCCCTTGACAAAAGTTTATTGTACTTTCGAATTTGAACAGCATCCGGCTAGAGGAAAATAAATCCTCTTGCCCCTTGATAGGAACTATACCTTTGAGTTTGAGAGCATCTGGCTATAGGAAAATAAATCCTCTTTCCCCTTGATAGGAATTAAGGCTCTTGATAGTCCTTCCATAACAGTGCCTGGGAATTATGTGTCCTAAATACTTAAAATCCTTGAAAAAGTTAGTCAGCACGTTATGTAAAAGCATAGGGTAGTACAGACAAGTAAGTCCTACAAACAAGACCTGCAAGGAGATCAAGTGGTTAGATAATGAATACAAACAAGTCACACAAGTAGCCTTAGGTTTAAAGGCTTGCATGAAGTTCAAAGGTAAGTACCCTCCCCGCTGAAGTTTAGTTGGTTCAACCTGTCCTAGATAAAGATCGGTTTCTAGGGTGCTCATATCCCTGATCTTTCTCGTGGGCATTGTCTCAACATAGCACTCAATCGGCCAGCCAAAAGCATCCCTTGAGTCCAATCTCAATGAGTGTAGCATCGAGTATCAACCGGCTTCAGTCAGGAATCCAAAGCCAGCTATCTCGCTACTTCCTATAAGCCAAAGTCAAGTTCAACTAAGGTTCTAAAGGCGAATTAGTGCTCATGACACCACGCGGTAGCCAAATGTCTCCTCGATCAGATTCAAGGGCCATCAGGACAAACCAAAGCGTCGCACTAACGGTGGCCACCAGTTCAACCATAACGATACATGTCGTACAGTTTCCCTGGTCTCATGCCACATACTTAAGGTACACTAGATCCGGGTGTAGGACCTTTCACACAATAACAAACCCAAGCAATTCCCTTAAAAATAAAGCATACAAACAAACAATTAAAAACATCTATAATGAACTAAGCCCTAAGGTAAACCCCTCTTAAAGACTCCCCAGCAGAGTCGCCAGTTCTGTAACTCGGTGAACTGACTTTTTTATTTTTATTTCGCAACAATGTTGCGGTGAGCACGAGTCGCCACCGACTTTTATTTTATCCAATTAGGAAAGGCATAAAAGAACAGGAAAGACCTTCTTTGAAAAGAGATTGAATTCGGGGGGTAGGTTATGAAAAGGGAAGGTGTAAGCACCCTTTTCATCCGTAGTTATCTACGGGCTCTTAGCTGCTTAGCTCACTTGTTTGAAATGTTTGATTTGTTTGAAAAAGTAGTGTGTTTAGAAAAACACTTTTGTTTTGAAAATGCCTAAAAAGACAATGTTAAAAAACGAGGTGCGAAAAGCGTTTGATTTGAATTGTTGTGAGCAAGCACTTAAGAGTAACCTACCCTAAGTTCATAAGGTCTTTCCTATTCTAAGACTTTCCTTGGGCGATAGTACTATCCATACCATATGAGGGTAGGTAGTCCTATACATTGGATGTGCGGGTCATCGAAGGGTCATCGAATCGTCATAGAGACTATCCATACCATACAGAGGATAGGAAGTCCTAAGAGATGTGAGTAGTCATACATGCAACCAGTAGAGATACCTTAGCAATCCGAAGGGACTATCATCATTTATCGAAGGCAACTCGAGGGACGAGATCATTTCATCGTAGGCAACTCGAAGGGACTATGATCTTTATTCCGAAGGGACTATGATGATTTAGAATCGAAGGCAACAGGTGCTAAGGCATCCCCACACTTCGAGGGACTCGACTATTATTTTCCGAAAGGCAACCAAGAGGGGCGTACCCTAGAGGTGTGTGCGTGCGAGTGTGTTAGATTCGAGTATTTTAATCTTGAGTTAAGTTAGCTAGCGTTCAGTTGATTAGTCTTGCCATACAATCCTATTAACATACATCTAACAGTTAATATGTGTACAGAAAATAAAGTGCAGAAAGGTAAAGGTTCCTACGCTATTACATCGCTTCAGGAGGGGGATTACATAACCAAAAAATTGGGGGAATGCGAAAAGTAAAGCCTTAATTAACTATTACAAATAAAAATGAAAGCAAAAATATACAAGACTTGAATAAAATTGCAAGTGTCCATAATGATAGTCCAATGCCTCAAGATGAGTACCTCATAATCACAATAAAGTATTAGTAACACAAAATAATGTATATAAAAAATTATAAAAAAAATGTGGACAAATATTAACCAAAGATTATATCAAAAAATCAAAGTTAATACATAAAACAAATATTTTTTGTATTTTTTTATTAATATTTAAGAGAAAATTAAAATAAACATATCTTGGGTTTTCAATAATATGATAAGTTACTAACAAATAACAAAAACAATAGTAAATAGGCTGAAACATAACATAAAAATGATGGTGTATTACTGAAATTCGCTGGGCTCACACAACTGGCCCGCGGTCACAATGGTCCAAAAAAGGGGTGTGCTGATGTTAAGGAAAACGTTGGGCCTAACGAAATACTTGAGCCCATGACCCAAAACAATAATCAAACCCTAAAAGACCAAGAATGGTCCGCCCCCACATCATCTTCTCACATGGTTTCACCAACAGCATAACATCTCCTATTCTCTATTCTTTTTTCAATTTCCACGGTTCGATTTCTCAAAACCCAAACAACAATAACGAAAGCTTTCTCCCTCACTCGATATCTCTCTCGGTTCAGACAACAATAATCAACAAAACACAAATCTCAACCGATACTCTCTCTCTCCCAATCAAATACGCTTTTGGTTTATAAACAACAATCAAAATCCTCTCTGCTCCTAGATTCTTTCAACACAAACACAGACAAAATCATACAATACCAAGAAACCAACAAGCTAAGTTAAAGTAATGAAGAGGAAGGTAATACCGTCAAAGGGGGTGCGTTGAGTGAAGCTCGTCGGAAGGCAGTGTGATGCTCTGATTTTGTCTTGGTGGCGATGTTGCGATCGGAAGGGTGAACTCGGTGGAGCTCCATGGGTGCGGCTTCGACAGAGGGCTTCACGGCGAGTGGTTGTATTCTGAATCGATGAAGATGATGATGGCCGCGTCAAAGACGTGTTGTTGTTGCGGTGGATCTGCGATGAAGGGAGGCGCGATCGGAGAAGGGGCAGACGGTGGTCAGATTCGATGAGCGTTCCCGACGGGTGTTGCGGCCGAGTCTTTGCATCTTCTTGTATTTGTATTTCTTTATTGTACCTGAAAACAAACATAGACAAAAATTGTGGGTAGTTTACGGATTCAAATTTCTTCCGTCTCTTGCTTCTGTTTTGTTCTTTGGATTGGAAACTCTGGTTTAATTTTGTTAATGAGAATGTTTGAATCTTATTGTAACATGTGGTTAATGTAATGTAACTGAAGGTTTTGATTGTTTTGAAATCTTGTGATGCAGTGAATTGTGGTGAAGCTAATCTGTTGTTTTGGGTGTTTAGTTTTAAAAAAAACCTGAGGATGCATGTCTGGTGTTTGGATGAAAGTCAGTGTGTGTAATGGTTTGTTAATGGATCTGTGATTAGCGGTGTATTGAATAATTAGAAAAATTTGTTTCTAAAACTATTATGATAACAAGTTACAGAGGATGAGTAAAAAGGCTGTGTTTGTTGATGGGTGGTTCCCACGAGGAAGAAGAAATCAACCGTGAGATCTGAGTTGTAAAAAAAAGAATAAGATCTTAATTTAGACATTAGTAATATAAACACTTTGATGAAGAAAAATAAAATAGTTTATGGTTAGAAATGTCAAAGGTTACATACAACTAATAAATCAATTGATAATTTTCAAAAGAAAAAGAAATATTACATTGATTAAAATCGAAGAACCATCAGATAATCATCATATTGTTTAAATAAATTAAATTAAAAAGTAATATAACATTAAAAATTAAAAGGGGCCTCATATAAAATTCATCGGCCAAGAACATTGAAAAATATTTTTGAAAAAAGAGGCCTCAGGCGTCATCATTGGCCAAAACTGTTAATTAAAAAAACGTAGAAGTGTTAAAAAGAGTTTTGAAAAAATGTATGAATGAAATTGTGAGAGTTGTTAGAAAATTGTTGATAATTGTTGATGATCAGGGTTAGAGAAGTTGTTGATGAAAATGAGAGAGTGGAGAACCACTATTTATAGATTGAAATTAGGTCAAGATCGATCCTAAAAAGGAAATGATCCAACCCAAAGGCCCATGGACCTTCCTTGATGAACAAGATTAAGAATCTGGACGTACTTGTGTCTAGGTGCGTCCAGGTGTAAAAAAATTTAAAAAAATAAATAAAATACATGAAAATGCACCAAGTAGGAATTGAACCCGTGACCTTTTCTTGCAACTCTTACTTCTTAACCAACTGAGCTATATTATTTATTTGAAATAAAAAGCCAATTGAAAGTATGTGAAGCATTGGTCAACATTTTTCTATTTATTAAAATATAACAAGTTAATAGTAAACTATTATATTTTAAAATAGACTTTAAATTGAATATTTATAAAATTCATGATGTCAATGTAAATGAACCCAAGATTTTTATAAAACTCAATTTTTAAAATAGTTTTGAATTTTTGAGAAGTGCGGGCAAATTTTGAGGTACAACAGTCCCCCTATGTTGCTGAAGTATGATAGTCTATATATAAGCATTGAGTGCTTAGAATTGAAGCTAAGAAGCATCTTAGTTGCCTTTGTGGAATTCTTGCATTTTTTATATTAAAAAGCTTTGAATTATTGACCAAGTCTTCTTGCCTTCAATGCACCTGCCTTGCTCTTCAATTCTTTGCAGAAAGATGAAGATTCCTTGGGTGAGTCATGCTTGGAAGTTAAGCTACCATTTATCCATCCATTTTCCTTTTAATTTTAATCTTAAAATAAGATAAAATTAAGCAAAAAATGAATAAAAATGGTGTGGGCTTAGTCTTGGTCGTGGGAGGCCCATAACATCATGGAAATGATGTTTGAATGCTGAAAACTTGGCCCCATTTGGAAAAAATACATTTTTGAGCAATGTTGATTTCATGTATTTTCCCAAAATTTAGCCAACTTCAACAAGGTGTAAATCCCTCAATTTTTGTCATATGAAGGAGATCTTGCACTTTTTGGAAACCTCAAAGAGTCCTCTAACCAATGCCTTTGGTCTCATGTCAAAATTATTTTTGATGCTCCTTGTGTGTCCTTTTGAAAAAAGTGTCTTTTTGTTGACTTTGAAAATGACCTGTAATGTCTTTGATCATATTTTTCAAATGGTGAATCCAATGACCATGGGATCAATGGAATTTGAAAGATAATTGAATTTCCTTCAAAATAAACTTTGGTTTGAATTTTTTGGATGAAGGATGAGAGAGTTATGATCAGTCAAAGTTGAGTTGACTTTTCAGGCAAAAACCCTAATTTTGAATCTTAGGGTTTTGTTGATTTTTGATCTTTCCTTGATGAACTATGATCATCCAATGATCAAATGATGAATCCTTTGACAAAATATGGACTTTGACAAAAAATTTCATTTTTGACTGTCTGTTGACTTTTTTGGTCAAACGGGTCGTCTGTTGACTGTTTGAGCTGCTGACGGTGCGTCTGAGTGAATTGAAGTTTGAAAATTTGTATGATGGTACTTTGAGATATATGGATGTGTTTGGAATCCATTTGAGGTCTCAAAAACTTGTTGCTCCTGTAAAAACAAGAAAAACCCTGATTAGGGACTGTTTATGTAGGAGACAGTTAAGCGTACCTGATTTTTGTGCAGTGTTGAGTCTCTGCTAATCGCGTGATATTCAGAAGACTTCTAGAACGAAAATCTTGGAATTTTGAATTGTGAAAGATTGATTTGATTGATGGTACAAAACACTGAGAATTGTACTGCCCGCAGTTTGGCTGTCAACTGACTGTCCAGATATTGACGTAGCAGTTAGAGTGAAAAATCAACAGTCAAAGTTAATTTTCTTTTTTGTTGTTTTTGTTTTATGTGAAAAATGAAAGTTTATTTACATGACTTGTTAAAAAAACATAGACATAATAAATAACTAATATTTACGGTATGCGGGCAAAATTACCGATAATAACCCTGAAAATCATTTAATGCACAGAAATAGGAATATTTGACTGGCAGAAAACACACAAAATATTATCTTAGTAATTAAGCAATATTATGACAAATAGTACAATATTTAATACTGACAGTACAAATATTACATACTATATTGAACAGTACGACGAATAAACGGTACATTTAAGAAATAAGAAATACGACAAATTTTTAAGAATGACGATTGATAACCCATGCTATGAACAATAACATGTAGATGATTGGGAGTGCAACCATTGCAGGTCCACACTCTTCAGGACTATGTAGGCAGAAGAAAGTCATGATCACCGTAGCAATGGTGATGACTGTAAGAAACAGTGTCTCTATCCACTTTGCCATTCTTGTCAGGGAAGAAGAGAAAATAGATATGAGGTAGGAATTTGAAAGTTTAGTTAGAATTTGATGTGAGATTTTATGGAAAAAATGAGAGGTATTTATAGAATGGAAAGAAGGATAGAGACGTTGGGGAATGATGTGATTCCGTACAAAAGGAAAATTTGAGTGGAAGTAAGATTTGAAAGAAAGTGGAGATAGTGTTGGAAAAAGAGAGATTTGATTTTTGAAAAAGAGATTTGAAAAGATTTTTGAAAATAATGGAATATAGTACCAAAATTAGTGGGAAACAAAAGATAATAATAATCTACTTGTTACCAGTACAGTCTGAGTTTCCTGCTTCTGCGCCTGCAAAAAGATTTAACTCTGTACCAATTGTGTCAGTACTATTTATCTGTAAATGAATAAATAGCATGTGTGAAGTAATAAACAGTATTTGGCGTTTGCGTAAGAATAAATTCAACTGCAGGCCAAATTACTGTATAAGAAAAAATTCTAAAAACTAAGTGTTTCATATGTTAGGACATTTGTTGAAATAATCCATAATTATATGAGACTCTTAATTTTCAGATTGGAGTTTTCTTGAAAAAAAGATGTGGGCAAATTTTGGGGTATAACAGAAGTGGTTTGTTTTAATTGCGGCGAAGAAGGACAAATTGGAAGTCAATGTCAGAAACCAAAGAAGGCACAAGCTGGTGGTAAGGTGTTCGCGTTGGCTGGTACTCAGACAAGCGCTGAGGACAGACTCGTTAGAGGTACTTGTTTCATCAATAGTACGCCTTTAATTACTATTATCGATACTGGTGCTACTCATTGTTTTATTGCTGCTGAATACGTTGAAAGATTGGGTCTTGTGCTATTGTCTATGAATGGCGAGATGGTAGTTGAGGTTCCATCTAAAGGATCTGTGACTACATTTCTTGTTTGTTTAAAGTGTCCATTGTCGATCTTCGACGGGGACTTTGTTGTTGATTTAGTGTGTTTACCGTTAGCCGGGCTAGACGTAATTTTGGGAATGAACTGGTTAGAATATAACTATGCTCACATAAATTGTTATAACAAGACTGTGAGATTTTCAACTGCTGAAGAGGAAGAAGCTAGTTTAGTGTCGTCTAAGCAAGTCCGACAGTTGTTGAAAGAAGAAGTAGAGATGTTCTCGTTGATGGCAACATTGTCAATCGAAAATCAGAATATCATCGATGAGTTACCGGTAGTAAGTGAATTTCCTGAGGTTTTTCCTGATAAGATTCCTGACGTGCCGCCAGAAAGAGGAATTGAGTTTACGATTGATCTTGTACCGGGTACCAGACCTGTTTCTATGGCACCGTACAGAACGTTTGCATCTGAATTGACGGAATTGAAGAAGCAATTAGAAGACTTACTTGAGAAGAAGTTTGTCTGACCAAGTGTATCGCCGTGGGGAGCTCCAGTGCTGTTAGTAAAGAAAAAGGATGGAAGCATGAGACTTTGCGTAGATTATAGACAGCTGAATAAAGTAACCATTAAGAATAAATACCCGTTACCGAGAATAGATGATTTGATGGACCAATTGGTGGTGCGAGTGTTTTTAGCAAGATTGATCTGAGGTCGGGTTACCATCAGATTAAGGTTAAAGATGAAGATGTTCAGAAGACAGCGTTCAGAACAAGATATGGACATTATGAATATTCGGTGATGCCCTTTGGTGTTACGAACGTGCCAGGAGTATTCATGGAGTATATGAACCGTATCTCCCATGAGTATTTAGATCAGTTTGTCGTGGTGTTCATAGACGACATCTTGATATATTCTAAATCAGAGCAAGAGCATTCAGATCATTTGAGGACGGTATTGCAAGTGTTGAAAGAAAGGAAGTTGTATGCGAAGTTGTCTAAGTGTGAATTTTGGTTGAAAGAAGTCTGTTTTCTGGGACATGTCATATCTGATAGTGGCATTGCTGTAGATCCATCCAAGGTAGATGCTGTGTTACAATGGGAAACTCCAAAGTCAGCTACTGAGATCAGAAGTTTCTTAGGTTTAGCCGGTTACTACAGACGGTTTATTGAAGGATTTTCTAAGTTGGCACTTCCCGTAACCAAGTTGACGTGTAAGGGTAAAGTGTTAATATGGGATGCACAATGCGAAGAAAGTTTTGTAGAATTGAAGAAGAGATTGACGACAACTCCGGTTTTGACATTACCAAATCTAGGAGAACCTTTTGTGGTTTATTGTGATGCTTCTCTGATGGGTTTAGGTGGTGTACTTATGCAGAATGATAAGGTGGTTGCTTATGCGTCGAGGCAACAGAGAATTCATGAAAAGAACTACCCTACACATGATTTGGAACTCGCTGCTGTTGTTTTCGTACTAAAGATTTGGAGACATCATCTCTATGGTTCTAGATTTGAAGTTTATAGTGACCATAAGAGTTTGAAGTACCTGTTTGACCAGAAGGAGCTGAACATGAGACAACGAAGATGGTTAGAATTGTTGAAGGATTATGATTTCGGGTTGAACTATCATCCCGGTAAGGCAAATGTTGTGGCTGATGCTTTAAGCCGGAAGACCTTGAACATGTCAGCTGTGATGGTTAAAGAGTTAGAATTGATCGAACAATTCCGAGATATGAGCTTGATTTGTGAAGTGACACCGCAAAGTGTTAAGTTGGGAATGCTTAAAATTGATAATGACTTTCTGAATAGTATCAAAGAGGCTCAGAAATTGGATGTGAAACTGGTAGACATTATCGTTGGTTGTGGCAAATCCGAGAAGAGTGATTTTAAAGTGGACGCGCAAGGAGTGTTGAGATTACAGGATCGAATCTGTATCCCTGATGACGATAATATGAGGAGGATGATTTTAGAAGAGGGTCATCGGAGTAACTTGAGTATTCATCCTGGGGCTACTAAAATTTATGAAGACTTGAAGAAGATATTTTGGTGTCCAAGAATGAAAGAAGACGTGGCACGGTTTGTGTATGCTTGCTTAACTTGTCAGAAATCGAAGATTGAACACCAGAAGCCTGCAGGGTTGATGCAACCATTAGAAATTCCAGAATGGAAGTGGGATAGCATTTCGATGGATTTCGTAACAGGGTTGCCTAATACTGCGAGTGGACACAATTCGATTTGGGTGATTGTTGATAGGCTTACAAAGTCAGCTCATTTCATACCTATTAACATCACGTATCCAGTGGCAAAGTTAGCCGAGATCTACGTCAGGGTGATTGTGAAGTTGCATGGTATTCCTTTGTGCATTGTGTCGGATAGAGATCTGAGATTCACTTCTGATTTTTGGAAGAGCTTGCAAGAAAGTTTGGGTTCTAAGTTGAGGTTGAGCTCGGCGTATCATCCTCAGACGGATGGTCAAACTGAAAGAACTATTCAGTCTCTAGAGGATTTGTTGAGAGCATGTGTTCTCGAACAAGGAGGTTCGTGGAACGCTCATATTCCATTGATCGAGTTTACTTATAATAACAATCATCATTCTAGTATCGGGATGGCACCTTTTGAAGCGTTGTACGGTCGGAGGTGTAGAACTCCGCTATGTTGGCACGAATCTGGCAAAGGCGTAGTACTTGGACCGGAAATTGTACGAGAAACTATAGAGAAGGTAAAGTTAATCCGGGAAAGGATGAAGGCTTCACAGAGTAGACAGAAAAGCTATCATGATAAGCGAAGGAAGGAGTTATAATTTGAATCGGGTGACCATGTGTTTCTAAGAGTCACGCCTGTGACTGGTGTTGGTCGTGCCCTGAAGTCTAAGAAGCTGACTCCATGATTTATTGGTCCTTATCAAATTACAGAGAGAGTTGGGACTGTTGCTTATAGGGTGGCATTACTGCCTAACCTGTCGAATCTGCACGATGTGTTTCATGTGTCACAACTTCGGAAGTATGTTCCAGACCCATCTCACGTGATTCATATGGATGATGTGCAAGTGAGAGAGAATCTTACAGTAGAAACGATGCCGATTCGGATCACAGATCGTGAAATAAAGTCCCTGAGAGGTAAAGATATTCCGTTGGTGAAAGTAGCCTGGACGGGGACTACCAGAGAAAGCATGACGTGGGAAATGGAGAGCAAGATGAGAGACTCCTACCCCGAGTTGTTTGAACGAGGTAAGATTTTCGAGGACGAAAATATCGTAAGTGGGAGAGAGTTGTAACGACCCGTTTTCGATATTTATTTTATTACGTATTTATTTGGTGTATTTGGTGCTTAAACTGATATTTTAATTATTATTATTATATTAGTTTAATAATTAACTATAATGTAGTAAAATGATTAATTAGTTATTTGGGCCAAGTAGGTGATTAGTAATTGGGAGGGTGTGTAGTGAGCCCATTAGCAATATTAAGGATTAGTAAGAGATTAATAAAATAAAGAAAAATTAGAAGGAATAGGAGGTTTTTTGATAAAATTGTGAAGAACGTAGAAACAGAGAAAGAGGCTAGGGCAAGAGAGAAGGAAGACTTCCACCATTGTTGAAGGATCAAAGCTCAAACCTAAGGTAAGGGGGGAGAATGAGTTCTTTAAATGGTGATTACAACATGAGAGGGTAGTGAGGGTTCCTTCCCCTCTTTAGGTTTTATGATTGATGAGTTTGATTGCTTCCTTGATGTATGAATTGGCTTGAATTATATGTAATTCTTCTTGACTGATAATGTTGTGTGATTTTTGGACGAAAATTCTAGTTTGAATTGATGAATTATGATATAGATTTGGATGTTGGTTGGGTGTTGCCATGTTCATAGGAGAAACTGAATTTGAATGTATGACTGTCCAATTTGATGAGTAAAAATTGAGTTATTATCGTGTAAGATTGATGTAGAATAATAGGTTAATGAGTCTAGAGGAAAGGTATGATTTAATAGATGAAAATATGTTGTCTTGGACCTGAAATCGCAGACTGGAAGTGATGGAAACGAGTGAGGAACGAACTGGTGCGAGTGCAGATCTCGAAAAACTGATTTTCTGTCAGTTTGCGTATGATACACGTATGGGTTAGAGCCATACGCGTATGAGGGACAAGCCCAGGGGCTATACGCGTATGGTACGCAGCCCTGTCCCAACGCATAACAGCCTTTCTGTTGGTACGCGTATGGAAGGGAAGCCATACGCGTATGGAGTTGTGATACGCGTATGGGAGGAATTTTAGTGGAAATCAGGATCTGGTGGTACGTGTATGATACGCGTATGGGCAAAGGGGGCATACACGTATGGTCTAGCTATACGCGTATGGTCAGGCTAGTGTGCAGATTTTCCCATTTTTGTGATTATCTTCCGATTCTTGAGTATAATGAGTACCATTCCGAATTCCCTTGACTCGTAGGATTTGAGTGAACGTAGGAAGGCTATAAAAGTTTTAATTTGGACATAGGACGTTGTGATAAGATTTATGTTGATTGTTGTGATTATTAACTATAAGATAATGAAATTATAGTTGCGTGTGGTTGAACAAGTTGATAGCCTAATGGCAATGAGTTGAAGGATGATGCCTTGTGTTGTTGGTTTGTGTTGATTGGATGTCCATATAGCATACATATGTCGTTGAGGGCTTATGCCCTGTTGTTGGTCTGTAATGGCATTGTTAAAGGCTTATGCCTTGTTATTGCCTCTAAATTAATGGCAACTGTTGGGAGCTTATGCTCTGTTGTTGGTACCGCATGCATGTAGTGTTGATAGTTGCATTTCATTTCATCTAACTGATTGTTACTGTTATGTATTGATGTTGTTGTGTGGTTGATGGTGTGAGAATCCGTTTGTGATTGTTGTTTGTGCGTGGCGTAAATACTACTCCTTGTCATGTGATATTTCACCGTATATTTATTGAATGTAATTCTCACCCCTTTTTTGTTGTTGTATCTGTGCTTCTTCGGGAGTACAGATAACCAGGTACCAGAGTAGTGCTTGGATTTTCGAGTGTTACCTGATCGAGTCTTAGGAGTCGCTCTGATACGTAACACGGGAATTTAGGGGATGCGATATGTTTTGTTTTCCTTCTAGTTATTTGTTAATTGTTACGTATCTTAATTTTGACATTATTGTTGGACCACCTGTTTAGTGGAGATAATTCATTCGTTGAGGCCGTAGTGCCATGAGAACTAATAAACTGTTTTAAATTCCGCTGTGGTATTGGATTTTGTTTTAATGAAATTTATTGAATAAAGAGATGTTTTGTGAATTGTTTTAGAAGATGTGACATCCTACTTGTACTACTCTGATTATTTCTCGTATTATAATTTGTTTATATTCGATAAAGGGGAAGTGGGGTGTTACAACACGCTCCTCCGCAGCAGAAAGGGATACTCTACCAGTCCAGCGGTGAGGTTGGTAGAGTATTTCAACAAAGTTATAATATGGAGCGTATCCAATGAGAACTGATATCTATTGTGAGAAACGAGAACTATCGATATCAACCATCTGATTTAATTAACGCTTAAGATTTAATTATTCCATATTAAGAGCACTTTATAGAATATTTGCTATTATTCTTAATATTTAAAATTTTTATAAAAATAAAATCTTACCAAAAATATAATTCTATATGCTATTTAATTTTATATCAAACATATCAATTTTAATTTTTTTCATGTTATCTCGTTTTTTTTTTTCAAACTCTCTTGATTCTTTAATTTATTATAAAAAATATTATATTCAATATTTTTTTATTGTTGGAGAGTTTTGATATTATTTATTTTATTAAAATAGACATGATTGTAAAATAGACATGTCCAAGTGTAAAACTTTATTTAATTTTTTTACTGCCGACTTTATTTTTTTATCTCCTACATATTCATTTATTAAAAATATTAAAGAATTTGAAATTATTAGTTATATTTTACTTTGTTTGACTTATTTATTTACAAGTTAAGAAATTATTATTTTAACAAATTCTACTAAATAAAAGTACATCATTAATTTATCATCTATATTTTTATTTGATTTTTATGATTAAAAATATTTCTTTTATAAAAATATATATTCATTTAATTTATCACTTATGTTTTATTAATAATATTAAAGAAATGTGAAAGTATTGCCAATATTTTAACTTTGTTGATTTATTTATTTGTGTGTTTGGAAATTTTTTATTTTTATAAATTTTACCAATGTAATCATTTTAATAATTTATACTATTGCAATAGTTTTTAAATATTTGTGACCCGTCATAACTATTTATAAATTATAATTTTTTAATTTTATTATATATTTTTTTCAATATAAAATTATCATTCTTTCAAAAATGAAAATATTTTTCTATATGCTACTTGCAAGAATAATAACTTAGAAAAAATTAAAAAAATAATAAGATTAAAATATCTAGTTTGTGAATATTCAAAAGAGTCACCATAGTAAAATTTGTAAAAAAAAAAAATTTAAATTTGGATATAAATAAATCAACCAAATTAAAATATTAAAAAAATCCTTAACAATACAAAATTTAGAATATAATTTTTTTTACTAAATGATAAATTTAGACATGCATATTTTAGTAAAATAAATAATAAAAAAGTTCCATAACAATAAAAAAAATTGATTTTATTTTGATATAGATATAAAGGATCAAGTTAGTTTTAAATTTATTTTACGAGATATCACGGAAAAATAAAAATTTATATGTTAAAAGTTAAAATTAAATAGCATATTAAAAAATATTTTTGGTAAGATTCTATTTTATGAAAAGTTTAAATATTAAACATATTTAGAAAAGATTCAATGAAATGCTCTTTATATGGAATTACTAAATCTTAAGCGTTAATTAAATCTGATGGACGATATTGATAGTTCTCGTTTCTCATAAAAGATATGAGTTCTCACCGGATACGTTTCCTATATATATATATATATATATATATATATATATATATATATATATATATATATATATATATATATATATATATATATGGTTTCTCTTTCTATATTGATTTAAAATTAATATTAAGGATCATAGAAAGAGAAACCAATCCAGTCCATTAAAATCAACAAAATCAAAATTTAATGGTCGTGATTCATTGTTCTCATTTCTCATAATAACCAAGTGTTCTCACTTGAGTCGTCCCCTATATATATATATATATATATATATATATATATATATATATATATATATATATATATATATATATATATATAGTTAACAATAAGTTATTTTATGTATTCAAAAGTTGTTATCAACGAATCTATAATTTTGTGTCGAAAATTATACTATATATCAAGTGTATTCAATTTTCTTAACATTATGTGGTAAGTTATAAATTTTTAATCACTCAATATTACAAATATTATTTTCAAAAAATTATTTATAAAATTTTTGCCTTTGAATATCATATTAGTTATATAAAATCATAAGCATAAAAATGTAAATTATTAATAAAATCCCTCCCCTCCCTTTGTGAGCCAAACATATTTTTAACCAAAATCCCTTCCCTTCCCTCCCCTCCCCTTCCCTCCATTAAAATTCCTCCCCTCCCCCCTCGTTTGAACCAAACAAACCTTTAGAGTTTTGGATTTCAGATGGCACCACATCTCCCACCTCCTTGACATCCAAGTCAAATGAATTGTTTTCTGATACCGATAACAAAAAGGTGAGAAAGACCGTGTTTCGTGAAGATTGAATTGATATTGATGGAGTAGTGAAATACAACCTTATTGAGTTGAAGACCGACTAAGATTTGACAATCATGTGGAGATCATTTCACCGTAGGCTAACTAAGAGGCCGATCGAGTTTGATGCGGAGATTTTAAGATCTGTCGATGACATAATTAAGATACTGAAACGTCCATAATCATCTGGTAGTGTCTAAGTTTTCATGTTTCGTTATTTTAAATTTATGTTTATTATATTGTTTTAAAATAAGTTTCCCTTTGAAACATGTAATCGTCAAAATATTATGTAGTAAAAGACACCGTGTTGGTAAGTAGTATGAGTAAAAACAATACAAATGATATAACTATAAAATCAAATAATTAAATAGGCTCCCCACTGACTATGTGTACTACTCGGGATAATCCAATAAGTAATTCAATAAAAACCTCATCATCTGGCTATGTGGGCGAGGGAAGACTCAAGAGCGGGAAGAAACCTCCCTCCGGGCGACCTTTCGTCGGTAGCCTCTTCACTAGTTATTATTTCCTCATCTTCTTCATATTGCAGAGTCAACAATTGCTTGTTGGGACACTTGTGAGTAAATGATAATTTCTCATCACACAAGTAAGTTAGGCCTTTGTCTCTTCTCAATTTCACCTTTGCTGAGATTTTTTTTTACTATATTGGTGTTTTTCTGTAAAGAGTTCATTCATCTTGTGGGTGGGGTGTTAATTATAGGTAACCCCAAAAACTAAGTCCATAATAATCAGAAATCTTTGCAAAAAAATTTGAGGACTTAACAAAACTATGTATAATATTTGACGAGTTAAAATGAAGTTGATTTGATAGTAACTAAACAGATTGAGAAATCACCCACTTTTGTTTCATGTTATCGGTGCCATATGTTGAAGAAACTGTGAGGAACAATCCCTCCTTTGAAGGTTCCCTAAAGATATGTGAGAAGTGAAGAAGAAATGAAACAGAACCTATATATGCCTTGTGAGGAAGAATCCTTCCTTTGAAGGTTCCTTGAAGATATGTGAGGAGTGAAGAAGAAATTAAACAGAAGAACCTATATATGCCTTGCGTTTCATCTCAGGTCACAGTCATATATGGAGCCTCATTGTAAAAGCAACAGAAGTTACATAATAAAGCCATAGCTGAACACAATGCATTTACACTTCTAGTACAATATAAAAAAACAAACATAAATAAAACACTGTTTATTCTAGCAAAATCAAACAAAAAACAATCATTCAAAACAAAATAAAATTAACAATAAATTCAGTGTAAATGCAAATACTTCAGACACATTCTTGTTTGTTATCAAGAGTCGGCTAAAGCTTGCCCGTTGCCACTAGGGAGTGAAAGCAAATACTCTGTATATACCGTTATTTTAGACCTTTTGAAGTAACATTTACCATAAGAGTGATGTTCGAGTAGCTTTCCTTTGTCATTAAACTTGACTAATCCACCACCACGAACTATCCCAACTATATCGCCGCAGTTTGTAAAGAATAATGGCGAAAAATCCGGGGCAGGAAGAAAAGAAAGAGTCTTAGTCCAAGGTGAATGCACGTTGTATTCGTGCATCACCAATATAGTAGTTGTATAGTTGTCCGTAATCCATGCACTAATAAGTCCTCTAAGTACCAACAAACCGAATTTTAAAAAAGAAGTGTTACTAATGAAAGTAAAATCATTCGGCATAGCTATCTCCGACATTCTCATCTCCTTTAAATCAAAGGCAATAATAGCATATCTTGAAGTCTCATAATTATGAACCAACCAATGAATAACATGATTCAAGAGCAACCCAACTCCAGGATCTACACATGTATCAATAATCCAATAAGGAAAATGAGAAGCAGACTGAATTTGCTTCCATTAATTAGCTCTAAATGAGAAAATGGCTAAGTCAATAGAACTATCTGCAGGATCATTGGTGTGTTTGAAGGACCCCAAAACTATTAAGTAATCATCTGTTGATGGGTCATGTCCAAAGCCATATAAAAGCCTGAAAGAATTATCATTGGAGGCCATGGTTATAGGAGAGGAAGGTAAGTCTTTGTGAGCACTGGTGGATGGATTCCATAGGTAGAAGTGTCTGTCGCAGTGCAAAAATAGAAAGCCTCTACAAGAACCACCGATTTCACAACAATATCGAAGTGAAGAATATGATGAATCATTGTTAAGTGATGCATCAAAATTTATGGATAGGGTTTCAGCAGCATACTTTTGTAGGAACACAAGTCTACGGGTAGGCGGTGAGGCTGCAAACATGGTTTTAAATTGCGATTGCGGCTGCGGATGCGGTCACTGCAGTTGAATATTACTAATATTTTTAAAATATATCTTAAATCTACGATATAATTAAAAAAAGAAGGTAGACCAAATAATTTTTACGAGCATTGCATAATCTTTTGCTGCCTGATGCGGTTTGATGTGGCCGATGATGCGGCCGTTGCGGTGTTATGATGCGGTTTTTACTGTGATTTGCAATCACACCGCAATTGCGGTCTGATGGGGATACGGTCACTACCGCAACTGCAATCTTGCGGCCGCATCAGGTGATGCGGTCCACAATTTAAAACCATGGCTGCACGTTGAAAACGCCAAGTAGCAAAATCGGGATTAGAGATGAGAGAGCCATGATTTACAGACGCACATGCAACGTAATAAGATTTTCACCGACAATCTCAACAAAATTTCAATTATCAGTTCATGAGGAAGACGAACGCTATCCTCTGACATCTTGAAGAGGAAAATGCATTCGAGTCAACGATCAATTTGTGGTAACTAAGCCGACTTGCAAATAGTTGCAAATAGGGTTTGTGCAGGGCATAATAGTACCCGAGAAATAGTGCCATGAAAACCAAATAAATGTATTCTAGAAAATTTAATTTAATTTAAAATTTAATTTTTAAAATTTAATTTAATTTCTTATTGAAGTCATAAAGTCCTTGGTTGTGATAATGAGGAGACAGAAAATGTTATTTTTATTTTTTAACTAGTGTTTTACCCGTGCGTTCGCACGGGTACCTGTCGTTTCCGCGCATTGTGATTGAGGGAAATAAAAGATGATAGGAAAAATGTTATTTTGTTCAATATAATTATTGTAGAAGTAAATGTCCTAAAAACAAATGTGTAAAATATAGAAATTTCTTTTCAATAGGTTGGATCAAAGTTTGTGATATATTGATTAATAAATATTATTTTACCCTTAATATTCAATATTTCGATTAGTAACTTCATTAACTTCATGTTCCCGCTAATACTCATTATTTTGATCAGTAACTTCGTATTCCCGTTAATATTCCAAATTTGTTCCCGTTAATATTTAATATTTTGATCATTAACTTCATGTTCCCGTTAATATTCATTATTTAATCAGTAAGTCCATGTTACCGTTAATATTAATTATTTTGATCAATAACTTCGTGTTCGCGTTAATATTTCAAATTTGTTCATGTTAATATTCAAAAAAATTATAAGAAAAAGGTATTAGTAAAAGATGAAATCTAGGTTAAAATTGAAAAAGTTATAAAAATACTAATATTAAAAAAATTGAATATTGAAAATAAAAAGTAATAAAGAAAATAAAGTTTATATGTTATTTTATTAATATGCAATAAAAATTGGAAAGATCTATTATATGACTTAAATTATTAATGTTTTATCGATAGTAGAATAAAATGTGACCTGCATAAAGAACAAACAACACAATGTCGATTGTCCAATGCAATAAACTTATTCACATTTACTTTCAACTTACTAACATTGGTTCCCGTTAATATTGAATATTTTAATTAATAACTCCATGTTCCCGTTAATATTCAATAGTTTGATCAATAACTTCTTGTTCCGGTTAATATACAAAAGTTTGATCAGTAACTTCATGTTTTCATTAATATTCCATATTTCGATTAGTAACTTCATGTTTATGTTAATATTCAATATTTTGATCAGTAATTCATGTTCTCATTAATATCAAATATTTTATCCGGTAACTTCATGTTCCCGTTAATATTCAATATTTTGATCAGTAACTTCATGTTATCGCTAATCTTCATTATTTTGATCACTAATTGCATATTCATGTTAATATTTTAAATTTGTTCTTGTTAATATTCAATATTTTGATCAGTGACTTCATGTTCCCGTTAATATTTATTATTTTCATCAGTAACTCCTTGTTCCCGTTAATATTCATGATTTTGATAAATAACTTTGTGTTCTCGTTAATATTCCAAATTTGTTCTCGTTAATGTTCAAAAAATTTATCAGTAACTTAATGTTTATGTTAATATTCAAAAAAATCATTAGTAACTTCGTGTTCCCGTTAATATTCAAATTTTGTTAACAATTAGAATAATATATTCATTGTTATTATCTTTAAAATGCAACAAATATTTTTTCTATTATATTACTATTATTATTATAGATTTTTTTATCATAAACTATTTTATTAATGTTTTTTGTTATTTTATAACTAAAATATAATTATTTATTATCATACTACTAATATGGCTCTATATTTATTCCAAAAAATATTTTCGATTACTATATTTTCTTGTATTAAAAAAATAAAATATTTTTATATAAATTATAATCTTTATTATAATTATATAATAATAAAAAATTTAATATAACTATATAATAGTCACAATCCTTAATACAACTATATATATATATATATATTATTATTATATATTTATATTAATCATTTTAATTAATACGAAATTATATTAATTTTATTTTTAAAACAACCATATATGTTTGCAGCAAATATTTATCAAATAAATATAACTATATACACGGTTTAAAGTAATATGGGTGTTAGGTCTAGAAAAGAGTGGAGGAGATTTAAATTAATAAATATTTATGACTCTTAATATAACATAAAGAATATTAAAGAATATTTGTGACTCTAAATATAACATATACAATTAAATAAATACTTAAAGAATATTAAAAGACAAAAACAAAAATTTAAATTAATATTTATGATGATTAATTTAATTGATTGTAATTGATTTATATTTATTTTATTTTATGATTCAATTAATGGATAAGATTAATTTTCGATCTAATGAATTTTGATTACCAATTGAATAATTTTAATAGAGTTTTTTAACATAAAATAATTTTATTGCTAATGTTTTGTATTTTTTAATTAATTATTAATATACAAATTAAAGCCTATAAAAATATTTTTCGAATTACTAAATATCTATATTAATAGTTAAATAATATATACTCATGGTTATTATCTTTAAAATGAAACAAATATTTTATCTATTATATTATTATTATTATTATTATTATTATTATTATATACTTTTTATTATAAAATATTTTATCAATGCTTTTTATTAATATAATTATTTATTATTAATGTAAACAATTAACATCTTCGATAAAATTAATAATATGGCTCTATATTTATTGAAAAAATATTTTCTACTACTATATCTTCTTGTATTCAAAAAATAAAAAACGATATATTTTCATATAAATTATAATTTTTATTATAATTATATAATAATAAAAAATTTAATATAACTATATAATAGTCACAATCATTAATATAATTATATATTAGTATTATATATTTATATTAATAATTTTAATTAATACGGAATTATATTAATTTTTTTTTTTTTTTTAATACAACCATATATGTTAGTAGAAAATATTTATCAAATTAATATCACTATATTCACGATTTCAATTAATAGTGGGTGTTAGGTAAGAAAAGAGTGTAGGAGATTTATATTAATAAATATTTATGACTCTTAATACATCATAAAGAATATTAAAGAATATTTGTGACTCTTAATATAACATATAGAATGAAATAAGTACTTAAAGAATATTAAAAGACATAAACAAAAATGTAGATTAATATTTATGATAATTAAATTAATTGATTGTAACTGATTTCTATTTTATAACTAATATATATATATATATATATATATATATATATATATATATATATATATATATATATATATATATATATATATATATATATATATATATATATATATATATATATATATATATATATATATATATATATATATATATATAGGGGATGTATCAAGTAGGAGGAATTTTTAAATAAGAGATAAGAGCATTCAATCCTAACTATTGGATTAATCAAGAGAGAGAAATTAAATTATTAATTAAAATATTAATATAATTATTATTTCTCTCTCTTGATTAATCTAATGGTTAGCATTGAATGCTCTTATCTCTTTTTTAAAAACCCTCCTACTTGATACAATCCCTATATATATATATATATATATATATATATATATATATATATATATATATATATATATATATATATATATATATATATATATATATATATATATATATATATAAGCAACATATTAATGTAAATTGATCTTTTGATATTAATGTTATAAAAATTGCTGGATGGTTTTTCGTATATTTTGTGTATATTGGCGGCATAAAATAAGAGATATTTGGTCTATATCTTAGTTTTTTTTTAAATCTTGTCTTTGATCTTAATTTTGATTTATTGAATTTATTTTGTGTTAGTAGTAATATAAGTAATTTCTAACAATAGTTATTTTCTTTTATTTTATCATTTATATTGTCATTTATGTTACCATTAAATGTTTAATATACAGATTTTTTCTTTATTCTTTGATTCTATTTACATATACATTTTAAAATTATGTATACATTTTTAATTTGTAATATTTTATTACATTCTATATTTTTTTTCGACCTTACAATAAATAAATATCAATAATATTTTATAAAATTAATTTTAATATATATATATATTTTGATAAACTTAATTTTTTAATTTGACTTAAATAAAATATTCTTTAGTTCTATGAATTAATATAAAATATTATGTTATTTACATATTATAATATATATAATTTCGATAATTATTAAGATTTAATATAAATATCGCTCAAAAATAATATTCAATCGATTAATGAAGTTTATTTATTAACATTTGCACTTAAAGTATAAAAAATTAAAAGTCATTTTGTAATAATATACCAATTACTTCACGAAACAATTTCCATATCAAGAAAACAGGTGTATAAGAAGTTAAAAAATTACAATCATATTAAATCAAAATTAAAAATTGCAATCAATCAATGATTTTAATATTATAAATTTATATTAAATGTATAATAATAATGTTCATAATTATAGTTATTTTTTCTCGTATATAAAATCAATTTAATCAATATAGTTATTTGTATATAAATATTTTTTGTCATTAATTATAAAAATATTTCAATCATTAGTAAATTTGTTATATATATATATATATATATATATATATATATATATATATATATATATATATATATATATATATATATATATATATATATATATACATATTTTGCCCCCTGCCATATGGGCGAGGTTTGAAAAACGCCCCTGTAAAAAAAAAAGTTTGGATTCGCCCCCTAACATATGAAGATTCCCCTGTTTTGCCCCTTCAAGAAATTTAATAATCAAAATTAATGACGTGGCAACCATTTTTTTAATTTTTTTAAATTATTTTTAATGACGTGGCAGGCTTAGTTGGAATTTTTTTATTATTTTTTATAACTTTTAATGACGTGGCAGACTTACTTGGAATTTTTATTTTTTAAATTATTTTTAATGACGTGGCAGGCTTAGTTGGAACTTTTATTTGTTTTTTTATTTATTTTAATTCCATGTGGCATGTTTTATTATTATTTCATTGTAGTAGACGACAACTATGGTTTTTTAGCTATTTCGGGTTTGCTCGATATGAGAGAGGACAACTACCAATTTGTCTGTATTTATCTTATACAAGAGATGAAGACTAATAGAGAATCATACACAAAGCTATACGGGAACAAATAAAAATACGATGCGATTCTCAATTCTCTAGTTCCTTGTCTTAGTGGTGGTCTAACTCTGTTTACCAAATGGGTGTTTTTCCCAAAAGTGGGACACATTGTAGCAAGTGGTTATGATAGGGTGTGTATTGCTTTAACATGATATTGTTTCTCAGAAACATTCTTTCCACTTAGGAGTAAGCCACCTCAAAAGCAATCTGAACGCGTCATGTGTATAGGTTGGCAATATGGTATATTTCTGATACAGAATCATACTAGGCACCGCATGCTTAAACTTGACTAATCCACCACCACGAACTATCCCAACTATATCGCCGCAGTTTGTAAAGAATAATGGCGAAAAATCCGGGGCAGGAAGAAAAGAAAGAGTCTTAGTCCAAGGTGAATGCACGTTGTATTCGTGCATCACCAATATAGTAGTTGTATAGTTGTCCGTAATCCATGCACTAATAAGTCCTCTAAGTACCAACAAACCGAATTTTAAAAAAGAAGTGTTACTAATGAAAGTAAAATCATTCGGCATAGCTATCTCCGACATTCTCATCTCCTTTAAATCAAAGGCAATAATAACATATCTTGAAGTCTCATAATTATGAACCAACCAATGAATAACATGATTCAAGAGCAACCCAACTCCAGTATCTACACATGTATCAATAATCCAATAAGGAAAATGAGAAGCAGACTGAATTTGCTTCCATTGATTAGCTCTAAATGAGAAAATGGCCAAGTCAATAGAACCATCTGCAGGATCATTGGTGTGTTTGAAGGACCCCAAAACTATTAAGTAATCATCTGTTGGTGGGTCATATCCAAAGCCATACAAAAGTCTTTGTGAGCACCGGTGGATGGATTCCATAGGTAGAAGTGTCTGTCGCAGTGCAAAAACAGAAAGCCTCTAAAAGAACCACCGATTTCACAACAATATCGCTTACGCAGAAAAACAAGGCTTAGTGAAGAAAATGATGAATCATCGTTAAGTGATGCATCAAAATTTATGGATAGGGTTTCAGCAGCATACTTTTGTAGGAACACAAGTCTACGGGTAGGCGGTGAGGCTGCAAACATGGTTTTAAATTGCGATTGCGGCTGCGGATGCGGTTGCGGTCACTGCGGTTGCGGCTAAAATTCATATTTATGAACATAAAATATTATATGTTATTATTTATTTTCGATTTCACATTTCTTCTATTTCCCCTCTAAATTTTCATATATATCTCATTAATAATTCATCATCATTTTGAATATTACTAATATTTTTAAAATATATCTTAAATCTACGATATAATTAAAAAAAGAAGGTAGACCAAATAATTTTTACGAGCATTGCATAATCTTTTGCTGCCTGATGCGGTCTGATGCGGCTTGATGCGGCCGATGCGGTGCTATGATGCGGCCGTTGCGGTGTTATGATGCGGTTTTTATTGTGATTTGCAATCACACCGCAATTGCAGTCTGATGGGGATGCGGCCACTACCGCAACCGCAATATTGCGGCCGCATCAGGTGATGCGTGTGAATAGGAATTAGTTTAAATGTAATTATTTAGTGTAATTACCGATATAGCCCTGTAACCTTTATATATACGAGAAATAATAATGAGAAAAGTATCAAGCCAAGAATTGTTGACATGGTATCAGTAGGTTTTCGATCAAACCTGTGAGTTTTAGGTTAATCTTGGCTTTATTCAGCGACACCCCACTGGGTTGCTCTTGAAATCGTCTCGGTAGATCTCGTTTCTCGGTAATTGAAATCATCTCGGTTCTCGGTAATCTCTTCCAAGATTGCGATTCTAATCTCGGGTGCTTACAAATCGTGTTTGCTTTGATCGTGTTATCGTATCGGTGTCGGCAAGTATTCTGAATTAGGGTTTTGACTCGGTGTCAGCAAGTATTCTGAATTAGGGTTTTGACTTGGTGTCGGCGAGTATCCTGAATTGGGGTGTTGATTTGGTGTCGGCAAGTATTTTCTTCAGTGTTCCGTTGGTGTTTCTTGTTTCACGTTAACAAAATTGTTACGTTAACAAAATTGTTCTTAAGTCATCTCTGATATTATGGCTTCCAAAGAAGAGATAGATCATATTTGTGTTCGTTTTACCGGAAAGAATTATCTTGTTTGGGAATTTCAGTTTCGGATGTATGTCAAAGGGAAAGGATTATGGAGTCACTTGGACGATGTCTCTTTGGCGCCGTTAGAGACAACTGACTTAGATGCATGGGAAATAGAAGATGCTCAGATTATCACTTGGATTCTCGGTACTATTGATCCTCACATGATTAATAATTTGCGATCTTTTTCCACTGCCCAAGAAATGTGGAACTACTTGAAGCGTATCTATAACCTAGACAACGCGGCCAAACGTTTTCAGTTGGAGCTAGACATTGCCAATTACAAACAAGGCAATCTGTCTGTTCAAGAATATTATTCTGGTTTTTTGAATTTGTGAACAGAACACTCTGCGATTATACATGTTGATGTTCCCAAGAGTTCTCTCGCGGATGTCCAAGAGGTCTACAATACTAGTAGGCGAGATCAATTTCTCATGAAGCTTCGTGCAAAATTTGAGGTTGTCAGAGGTGCTTTGCTGAATAGGAATCCTGTTCCTTCTTTAGATACATGTGTTGGTGAACTTCTCAGAGAGGAACAACGTCTTGCTACTCAAGGATCCATGTCTCACGATGTTGTCATTTCTGAGTCTGCTATGTTTGCATATGCTCCTCAGAGTAGAGGTAAAGGTCGTGATATTCGACATGTCCAATGTTTCTCTTGCAAACAATTTGGACATTTTTCTCAGAGTTGCAGTAAGAAGTTTTGTAATTATTGCAAGCAGCGGGGCCATATTATCTCTTATTGTCCCACCCGTCCTCCACGATCAGCACAACGTTCGGTGCAAGCATTTCCTGCTAGTACAAGCTCTGCAGTTGGTCCTTCCATCACCAATCCATCTAATGGTGGTGCTCTCCAACCTGAAATAATCCAGCAGATGGTACTTTCCGCTCTTTCAACCTTGGGAATTCAGGGTAAGTCTTCGAATGTTTCCTGCCCGTGGTTTCTTGATTCTGGTGCATCCAATCACATGACAGCCTCTTCTGAATACTTGCACAATTTACATTCTTACCATGGTAATCAGAAAATTCAAATTGCGGATGGTAATGCTCTCTCTATCACTAATGTTGGTGACCTCAACTCGGATTTTCGGGATGTGTTTGTAGCACCCGGACTTGCTTCCAATTTATTATCTGTTGGTCAATTGGTTGATAATAATTGTAATGTAAATTTTTCTCGTGATGGTTGCCTTGTGCAGGAACAGGTGTCGGGGAAGGTGGTTGCGAAGGGGCCTAAAGTGGGAAGATTGTTTCCACTTCAGTTTATTTCTAGTCATTTATCTCTTATTTGTAATAATGTCTTGAATTCTTATGAGGATTGGCATAGAAATTTGGGTCATCCTAACTCTGCTGTTTTATCTCATTTATTTAAAAATGGTTTATTGGGAAATAAAAATGTAGTTTCTAATGCCTCTCTTTCATGTTCTGTTTGCAAATTAGCTAAAAGTAAAACACTTCCTTTTCTATCTGGTGCTTATCGGGCTTCCTCTTGTTTTGAAATGATTCATAGTGATGTATGGGGTATGTCTCCTGTAGTTTCTCATGCTCGCTATAAATATTTTGTCACATTTATTGATGATTATAGTCGTTTTACTTGGATATATTTTCTTCGGTCTAAATCTGAAGTGTTTTCTATGTTTAAGAAATTTCTGACATATGTTGAAACTCAATTCCATGAAAATGTTAAAAAATTTCGCTCTGATTCTGGTGGTGAGTACATGTCTCGTGAGTTTCAAGAATTTCTTCAACAAAAAGGCATTTTGTCTCAACGATCTTGTCCCAATACCCCCCAACAAAATGGGATGGCAGAACGCAAGAATCGTCATTTGCTTGATGTGACCCGCACTTTACTTCTTCAAGCTTCTGTACCACCCCGATTTTGGGTGGAGGCTCTTTCCACAGCTGTCTTCTTGATCAATCGTCTTCCTTCTACGGTTATTGATCTCGATTCTCCTTTTTTCGTCTTTTTAAAATTCAGCCTAATTATAATGATTTACATACTTTTGGATGTGTTTGTTTTGTTCACCAGTTGCACCAGTTGCCAAAATGACATCTGTTCGTACAGTACTCTCTATAGCTGCTTCTAACGGGTGGGCTCTTCATCAATTAGATGTGAAAAATGCTTTTCTTCATGGTGATCTGGCGGAAGATATTTATATGACTCCTCCTCAAGGTTTATTTCCGTCATCTAAGGGTGTGTGCAAGCTCAAACGCTCCTTATATGGTTTGAAACAAGCACCTAGAGCATGGTATGAAAAATTTCGCTCCACTCTACTTGGGTTTTCCTTTACTCAGAGTCAGTACGACTCTTCTCTATTTATTCATAGAACATCTACTGGAATTGTCCTACTTCTTCTGTATGTTGATGATATGATTATTACTGGTTCTGATCATGCTTCCATTCAAAGCCTTAAACAGCAGTTACAAGCAGCGTTTCATATGAAAGATCTTGGTAATTTGCATTATTTTCTTGGTCTTGAGGTTCATTCTACATCCAAGGGCATATTCCTCCATCAACACAAGTATGCCACAAATTTAATTTCTATGGCTGGTCTGCAATCGGCTAATCCAGTGGATACTCCTCTTGAGGTTAATGTTAAATATCATCGTGATGATGGTGATCTGTTGCATGATCCCTTATTGTATCGTCAACTCGTGGGTAGCCTTAATTACTTGACTATTACTCGCCCTGACATATCATTTGCTGTTCAACAAGTAAGTCAATTCATGCACTCTCCTTGCCACCTTCACTTGGCAGCAGTTCGTCGTATAATTCGTTACTTGAAGGGAAGCTCTTATCGTGGTTTATTCTTTCCTGCTGGAGTTCCTCCTAAATTGAGTGCTTATAGTGATGCCGATTGGGCAGGGTGCCCTGATACTCGACGATCTGTCACTGGTTGGTGCATGTTTCTTGGCTCTTCATTGATCTCATGGAAAAGTAAGAAACAAGCGAGAGTCTCTAAATCTTCTACTGAATCTGAGTATCGTGCCATGTCTGCTGCTTGTTCTGAAATAATTTGGCTTCGTGGTCTTCTGGCTGAACTTGGATTTCCTCAAATAGAGCCAACTTCACTTTATGCTGACAATACAAGTGCCATCCAAATTGTTGCGAATCCTGTTTTTCATGAACGCACCAAACATATTGAAGTTGATTGTCACTCAATCCGTGACGCTTATGATGACAGAATAATATCACTTCCTCATGTCAGTACTCAGTTGCAGATTGCAGATATTCTTACCAAGGCTGTTCCGCGTCCACGTCATCAGTTTCTTGTTAGCAAATTGATGCTCATTGACAAGCAGCATCAATTTGAGGGGGGATGCGAATAGGAATTAGTTTAAATGTAATTATTTAGTGTAATTACCGATATAGCCCTGTAACCTTTATATATACGAGAAATAATAATGAGAAAAGTATTAAGCCAAGAATTGTTGACAATGCGGTCCGCAATTTAAAACCATGGTTGCACGTTGAAAACGCCAAGTAGCAAAATCGGGATTAGAGATGAGAGAGAGCCATGATTTACAGACGCACATGCAACGTAATAAGATTTTCACCGGCAATCTCAACAAAATTTCAATTATCAGTTCATGAGGAAGACGAACGCTATCCTCTGACATCTTGAAGAGGAAAATGCATTCGAGTCAACGATCAATTTGTGGTAACTAAGCCGACTTGCAAATAGTTGCAAATAGGGTTTGTGCAGGGCATAATAGTACCCGAGAAATAGTGCCATGAAAACCAAATAAATGTATTCTAGAAAATTTAATTTTATTTAAAATTTAATTTAATTTCTTATTGAAGTCATAAAGTCCTTGGTTGTGATAATGAGGAGACAGAAAATTTTATTTTTATTTTTAATTTAAAAAAATTATAATTAATTGTGCATGAAATTACTATGTTTATGTCCACCTAAACATAGTAATTTCATGCACAATTAATTATAATTTCAATTATCAGTTCATGAGGAAGACGAACGCTATCCTCTGACATCTTGAATAGAAGTTTTGTCTTTCTCGTTTCAAGGATTGGTCGGGATAGGTTGCATAGAAGTTTTGTCTTTCTCGTTTCAAGGATTGCTTGCCTCTCTTAGAGAGGGGTGGATCAATTTGTAATTCCTTCGTGTTATAGTATTATTCTTGTGTTTCATAGCCATGATTATCGTGTCTCCCCTTGTCCCCTTGTCCCCTGAACCACCTCCTTAATGAATTATGGCTTTAATGCGATCATAATGGCTATTGAAAGGCGGCGTCCTTTGGCGGGTTGGAGTATCAGGATCCACTAAAGTCTTGGTAGACTGGTATCCGACCTAAGTGTGGGCGAGGCGAAAACCCTAGACGTGACAGACGTATGGTATTTCTCTGAATGTACATAGCCCCCCAAGCGTGAGGCGTTGCGAAGCGCTTAAGTTGGAGCGTCTTAGTGTACAAACCCAGAAAGTACTCATATGAATGTACATATCCCCCCAATCGCGAGGCGAGGCGGGGTAAAGCGCTTAAGTAGAAACGTCTGGGTGTATAGCATATATTGTTCTCCTGAATGTACATATTCCCCAAGCGCGAGGCGTGGCGGGATGAAACGCTTAAGCTATAAAAAGGTATGCAACGTCATTGGTTTCAAATAATAGTGTATTTAATTTGTTTGTTTGGAACGCCTTCTCAGAGGTTGCTCCGTCCACATAGGACTTGCCACGTCTTCTGACAACGGTGGTTCTCAAGGAGACTTTTCGTGTAACCCTTATGATTTTTTTATGGGGGTGTGCGTTATCACTACCCCTAATCAATCTAGGGGTAAGGCCTCGTGTATGCTCCCAACGCTTATATAGATCATTCTCTTCATTTATTTCTTCTTCCCGGCTGTTCTTATTTTTAAAAGTATCAAGACACTTCTCATGTATTTTTCGGTCGTGCCTTTCTTCGTGTGGTTAGGTAATATATCATAACTTTTCCCTATTTGTTCTTGAATTTTATTATATTCTAAAACAATGGTCATTATTCGTGAGTGTGACGAGAGGGGTAATGCGGTTGCCCTGCGTAGTTCCTCTAAAAGGCGTAAGCTAATAGGGGATTATGTTAATACATTTAACGCTAGGGCAGACCTCGTTGATTGGGATTTTATCAATGAGGAGCTCTACGATGATTTCGTCGGTTGCGATTTATCCTCTGATTCTGAATCATCGTCCTCTTCTTTAGGTTTGGTCGATATCACCATGGAGGTTCCTCGCTCAGCCTTTGATCCCTTAGTTTGGGTCCACAATTCTCTGTGGTAAAGCATGGGGCCCATTGAGAGTTTTAGGGAGGGGCGTGAAATTTCTTACACCGGCGAGGAGAGTGACGTCATTTTGGAACCTTGTGTCTCCGACGAGAAGATCTGTACTTACCACCCTCAGGGGTTTTCCCAAGAGTATTTCTACTGTTATGAGTGTATGTTGGGACCTTTGGACGATACTTAACGTTGCCTCAACGTAAATCCTACTAAATAGTCGGGGTTTGTAAGGGCGTTCAAGATTATCTGTGGTGCCTTGGGTGTGGAATCCACCTTAGGCGTCTTCTTCTCTTTTTATGAGTAAAAAGGCGTGGGACGTAAAGGTTGGATCTCACTGGCCGAATTGCCAGGCCGGGCTATTTTCCAAGTGCATTCTTCGAATTTTAAATATTGTAAAGATAATTTGTGTCGAGGAACAATTTCTGCCTTGGAGAAAGAGCTAGCCGACTTGAAGGTGACAAGGAAAGCTTCAGAGGATGACCTGCAGCGCAAGCTTGGTGACTTTGAAAAGGAAAAGGAGACCCTTCAGGCGGGTTTGGCGAGCCGTGATGCCAAAATTGACAGTCTGAAATCCAAGATGGAAGCTGTTGCGATAGATAACTTATTGGCTGGGGATATCGCTTTTGACAAAGCAAAAGAGCAAGTCTTATTTCTGCATCCTTCCCTTGACTTGTCCGAGCTGGGTTATTTTAAGGTGATCAAGGACGAGAAGTTGATGTTGGAGGAAAATTCATAAGGGACTCCGTTGAGGGAAGTGGAGTTGGATCAGAATCACCTCTATGATGTGACAAGTGATAATGCTCAAGGTGAAGAAGACGGGTCCAAACCCGACGGTGCGGTTGTCCAAGACTCGCTCAAAGAGGGTGCCTGATTGTTTACAAATCCTCTGTTTTGATATTTTGTGTTTAAAAACCAAACCAAGCAAGTCGGGAAAGATTTTGTGAACAGGTTTGGATTGAGCTTGGTTTTAAAAAATGGATATAATACAAACTTTAAACTTGTTTTTAGCCTTTAAATATTTAACATTACTGTAAAGCAATCTGGTTAGCCTCTGGTGTTTCGTGGATAAGGCGAGCTTATTTTGTATTTTACTATTTGTACGCTATTATGGATACGTTTCTAATCTCATTTTTCCCTTTTGCAGAGAGGATGTCGAACTTGAACATCAAGGAGAAGATGGTGTTGTTGGCGAAGGCGAGGGCTCTGAGGGAGGATCAGGGCGCAAGAAAAAGTGACCTAGAGGGCGTTCGCATCTGGGTACCAAACATTACTAAGAAGAGGAATATTGGTGTTAAAGACGTGCATTAGCATACTCCGGCCTCCCTAAGTGATACTCTGACTCCTCAGCCTTCTACGAAGAAAAACAAAGGAGTTTCGGGAAGGAAACTATCGGATGATGCTGGAAAGAAACCCATGGGGGTGTGCCTAGGCCGCCCCTAAATTCAAGCTGGAGTGTTTCGCGGGGGAGGCATGGGTGTCCTCAAAGGCAAATGTTGATCCTGACGAGCCTCACTTCTGGGCGCCTACATTTGATGAGCTTCGCTATTTATATAAGCACCTGAAGGTTGGGGTGACGTGAAGAAAGCCCAGTTAGTGGAGTCGGTAAGACTGACTCGTCATCTCGTTACTCATCTGATGAAGGTTTTCGTGCTTGGTGGGGCAATTTTCGAGAAGTTTAATTCCCTGGAGGTGTGCGAAGAGTCCCTGAAGAAACAGGTGCGAGGATTGGCTGAAGAGTGTGATTTTCAAAAAGCTTTGTTAATCTCTTCTCAGGAACACGTTTCAGCCTTGGAGAAAGAGTTGGCCGACTTGAAGGCGACAAGGAAAGCTTCAGAGGATGACCTGCAGCGCAAGCTTGGTGACTTTGAAAAGGAAAAGGAGACCCTTCAGGCGGGTTTGGCGAGCCGTGATGCCGAAATTGATAGTCTGAAAGCCAAGATGGAAGTTGTTGCGATAGATAACTTGTTGGCTGGGGATATCGCTTTTGACAAAGCAGAAGAGCAAGTCTTATTTCTGCATCCTTCCCTTGACTTGTCCGAGCTGGGTTATTTTAAGGTGATCAAGGACGAGAAGTTGATGTTGGAGGAAAATTCATAAGGGACTCCGTTGAGGGAAATGGAGTTGGATCAGAATCACCTCTATGATGTGACAAGTGATAATGTTCAAGGTGAAGAAGACGGGTCCAAACCCGACGGTGCAGTTATCCAAGACTCGCTCAAAGAGGGTGCCTGATTGTTTACAAATCCTCTGATTTGATATTTTGTGTTTAAAAACCAAACCAAGCAAGTCGGGAAAGATTTTGTGAACAGGTTTGGATTGAGCTTGGTTGTAAAAAATGGATATAATACGAACTTTAAACTTGTTTTTAGCCTTTAAATATTTAACATTACTGTAAAGCAAGAATTGGATCAACTACTTTGGCAAGTTAGCTACCGAAACATCAAGTGCAAATGGCCAACAAAATCAACAATCAAAGTCAATAAACTAAATATAGGAGCAATCCCTAACATTCGAGAACTTGTAATACATATATTTCAACAACTTATTGAACAACTACATGTTTCACTATTATCAAATACTCAGTAGTTCATGAAAACTACATTTATATAAGAGCACCTTATTGATTTAGTCTTTCAATTACCAACACAAGCTGAAACAACTTTTGTTAATCTAATATTATATCTATATTAATTAATTTCGTTAAAGCCAAACCACAATCAAGTAAAGAGTGACTCCAACCGAACTGAGTTAGTCATTGTTTCATTGATACCCACCTTTTGATACCTAAAACTGATTGAAAAAATGCATTGAAGTAGCAAATATATATAAGAAAGCAACTTGAGTAAAATTAAGGGATAATAGGTATTTAACCCCCTATCATATAGCGAGATTCGATTTACCCCCCTATTAATATTTTTTTTTGGATTACCCCCTTGTATTTTTAGGGTACCCCCTAAACGTGTAAAAAACGGTGAAAAACCAGGGGGTAAATCAAAAAAACAAGTTTACAGGGGGTCCTAGGGGGATAAATCATAGAACTTTTCATATTTCAAGGGGGTAATCCAAAAAAAAAATATTAATAGGGGGTAAATCGAATCTCGCCTATATGGTAGGGGGGTTAATACCTATTATCCCTAAAATTAAAAACATTGCAGTGCAGGCTTTAAATTTAACCTGCATAAATTTCATTAGAGTTGTCATTGGAGAACTCCAAACCCATTGTAAACAGGTTATTGTTTTACAAATATAAGACCCATAACTAAGAAGTCTCAAAATTATTCTCTTTGTACATTTGAACCCGTGAAACAAAACAAACCCATATACATTAACATTTAGGAGTAAAAACTCCAACTTATCTAAAGTAGAAAGCACAAATCAGCGAATAACATTACAATAACAAATTCAGGTTAAATTAAGTGTGTAAATAATTCAGCATGTACTCCAAACACATTCTAATATACACTCTTCATGAAAGCATACATTCCAAAACAGAATTAGTATATGACATATTTCATTAAATTATTGAAAAAAAAACCTGCTTCATGAAAATTTCAGTTATATATATATATATATATATATATATATATATATATATATATATATATATATATATATATATATATATATATATATATATATATATATATATATATATTTCAGCTATTTATTGAACAACAGCCACTGAAGCAACATCTGCTAATCACACTAAAATGCATTGCCTTAATCAAAGGCAATGCTCACTTCACTAACAATCCTCCTTCACATCCTCGTCCACTTAAAAGTTTCAACAAAATAACCCCAAACACATAAAAACCACTTTCCTTAGAATCCCAACCAGGCCAACACCATCACTTCCTTCATTCCAATATTCGTCCTCCATACGAAACAACCTAACCTCTCTTCTCTACTGTCCCAAATAATTAAGTCCATAATAAGAAATCCTAGCACAAATATTAGAAGACTTAACAAAACCAAAACCATGTATAATGTTTGACGAGTCTAAATTAATACAGTTTGGCAGTTTTCAATGAGATGGACTGATATAATTTGTTAATTAATTAGGCGGAGCTTAAAAGTGTGGTTCAGCATGGGTACTGGTTTGTTAGGGGGTCAATTGCTAACTAATCATCCCAGCTTAAAATTGATTTCATATCATCAACAAATTCTGTATCAAGTCTTCAAACAAAATATTATTAAAAGAATGGAAGGTAACACATTATTTTGGGAATCAATGGAAGTAAACAAATTGCTAATATTAACACAGAAATAACATGTAAAATATTGCAAAAAGAGAAAACATAATGATGGAATAAGATAAAGATGATGAAGTTCTTGCACTAACTCTACTCTCAATCTGGTTTTGTCTTCATGAAGTATCACTATTCTGCCTATCAAATCTCATGCTTCATGATATGGATATCATCAATAAAAGGGTAAATGCAAATACTTCACAATCATATTCTTGTTTGTTATCAAGAGTCATCTAAAGCTTGCCCAATACCACTAGGGAGTGAAAGTAGAGACTCTGTATATACCGTCATTTGGGATCTTTGAAAGTAAAAGTTACCATAATAGTGACACTCTAGTAGCTTTCCTTTGTCATTAAACTTGACTAATCCACCACAACCACCACGAACTGTTCCAACTATATCGCCACAGTTTGTAAAACATAATGGCGAAAAATCTTGAGTGGGATGAGAAGAAAAATGAAAAGTCCTAGTCCAAGATGAATGCACTTTATATTCTTGCATGACCCATATCTCAATTGTATTCATATCCATATTCCATGTACTAATAAGTCCTCCAAGTACCCACAAATCAAATTCTATAAAAGAAGGGTTACTAACACGAAAAATAAATTCATCCGGCAGAGCTATCTCTGACATTGTCATATCCTTTAAATCAAAGGCAATAATAGCATACCTTGTAGTCTCATAATTATAACCCAACCAATGAATAACCCCATTCAAGAGCAACCCGGCTTTAGGACCATCTACACCTTTAGGAATAATCCTATAAGGAAAATGAGAACCAGACTCGATTTGCTTCCACTTGTTAGCTCTCAATGAGAAAATCGCTAAGTCAACAGACCTATGTGTCGGATCATAGGTGTACTCGTAGGACCCAAAAACTACTAAGTAATCATCTGTTGACGGGTCGTATCCGAAGCCATAAAAATGCATGATGAAAAGATGATCATTGGAGGCAATAGTTATAGGAGAAGCAGGTATGTGTTTCTTCACACCAGTGGATGGATTCCATAGGTAGAAGTATGAGTCAAAGTGCAAAAACAGAAACCCTCTACAGGAACCAACAATTTCACAACACGTTCGGAGATGCAAAATATCAAGGCTTAGGGAAGAATATGATGAATCATGGTTAAGTGATGCATCAAAATCTATAGATAAGATTTCAGGAACATCAAAAAAATTGTCTAGGAACACAAGTCTATTGGTAGGCGGTGAGGCTGCAAGTTGAAAATGTGAAGTACCAAAATCGGGATGAGAGATAAGGGAAAGCCATGACTTACAGACGCACTTGCAGCATAATACAGTCTTCACCGGCAACCTCAACAAGATTTCCGTTATCAGTTCCAACGGAAGATGCACACTCTTCTTAGCCATTTTGAAGAGTAATCGATGACTCAGAATCAGCAATACTGGGGAAATATTGGAAGAAGACGAAAGAAATAATAGCTTACATAAACCCTAGTTAATAGTTAGGGTTTCTTATGTTAGCTTATCATTTTATATTACTGAGCATCCTCTCCTTGTTTGGTCCTTCACAAAAACTACTAACCCCAAATTAATCTCTCAAAAAAAAAATCGATTTAATTCCTTACAAAATTTAACTCAATCATATTAGTTACTCTGTTAATATTTTTTTCAAATCAGTTTTCTTCCCTACTTTTAAACTGTGACTCAACTATTTGAATAGATCATATGCCTTTTCCAATAAGCCAATGAACATTAGTGAAAGATAGTTCTTCTGATTTGTAGTTTAAACCTGGGACCTTTTAACTTACAATTTTATCTACAAAGTTCAATAATAGATTTATATCCCATGATTTGTCATGTTTAACAAGTAACTTGTCATTTTAAAAACAAAAACATCGTTAGTTAATTTTAGCAAAGTTGTATATTCTAAATTATTAAGTTAAGTATTTTTCATTAAAAATTTTAAGTGAATTTTTTTTTTTGCATAACTTTCACATCATATTTTAAAAAAGTTTTTGAGCAATCTAACTTATATTCATTTGAATTGATCATTCGAAGAGAAGATAATTCTATGTATAGAGTTTGATATAAATACAAAAACGCCGCACAAATCTATTATTCAAATTCTGTTTTGTTCACTAAGTGTAAGTGATCATTGTATTCAAGTGAAAATGTTGTGCTTTTTCTTGTGTGTTGTAGAACCAAAAGGTGGTATGCCTTTGTGATTATGTTATATATTTAAGAAAGTTAAGTGGATCAACTGTAACAACTCTGATATAGTGAAATCTCTCACAGGGTGTGAGGATAATAGAGTACCCTTGTTTGGAAAGGAGAACCAGGATATATATTGGTGTTCTTTATTTTTCTAGATATATTTTCATTGCTTTAACATTCATAACAATTACGGAAAAATAAGAACAATATTGGCAACATTTATAATCGAAAAAATTTCACTAATACCGGTTAATCTAATTAATTCACTCTCCTCTTGGATTACTTTTCATATTTACAGTAAAATGACTACCATTTAATTTGAAATGACTTGGGTTTGTAACCCCACGGTTACATGTTATATATTTTTGTTTTAAATTCAGAATTGTTTAATATTACTATAAATCTTCATAATTATTTGTCACTAATGTACATTGCCTTAGTAGTAAGGGTGTGTTTGTTTCAAGTCATAAAATAATATTCCTTGGAATTATATTCCTGAGAACATTAATCCTAGGAATAATATTTTCACTTATGTGTTTAGACAAAAATTAAAGTTCCTAGAAATGTTTACAAATTAATTTAAAACAAAAAATAAAAAATAAAAAAAATGGGGAGAAATGAGAAGTTATAGATAGTTAAGTTTATTTCCATGGAATCTTGGATTCCCACCTTTAACCATGAGAATAACTATGGGAAGGATTATGTGTAAATAACATTCTTTGGAATAAAAATATCTAGGAATCATTTTTTAAAACTTGAAACAAACATAGGATTGTTACATTTCTGGAAATGTAATTACAATCCTTGAAACAAACACACCCTAAAGGTGTGAGATGTGGCTTAAAGGTCATAGGTTAAATTCCTTATAGGAACCAAGTTTATTCTTTATCGGAACCAAGTTTGTCTTTTTTGATATTTTTAAATATGAATAAAAAATAAATTTCAAATTGGCGTTCCAGTAATGGTTTAAAAGTATAAAAAGCTAATTTGAAAAAAAAAATATTAATAGACGGACTAATATGAACCGGTTAAATTTTGTAAGGAGTTAAATCAGGTCTTTTTTGGCAGAGACTAATTTGGGTTATGCAGTTTTTTGAGGGACCAAAATGAGTCGTCACTCAAAAAATTTAAAATGATTTTTACTCAAATTTAATGTTCAACTCATTTTTACATGAATATATCCAAACAAAAATCAATTCTGCTAAATGAAATTCTTTAAAAATCAATTCTACCAAACCCAATTCGGCAATAATTAATTCTATCCACCGCCAATCTAAACACACCTTAAATCCCTCACCGATAAAATTTAAAAACTATACTGTTAAATTTAATTGATAGGTTAGATTTCAGAAAATTAAAATTAAAATATGTACACATTCTACCACTCAATCATATCTCTTCTGGATGAAAATCTTGGTATGATGTTAACTTGGAGTTGGAATTGGAATGATTTATTGACATCAAATGGATAATAAATGAGCACAAGTAAGAACTAATATAGAAATGAAATTTGAAAGAATTCATTTTAATCCCACATAGGAGTATATATATATATATATATATATATATATATATATATATATATATATATATATATATATATATATATATATATATATATATATATATATATATATATATGCTAAATTACCTCCAGGGTCCTTTAAGTTATTTAATCGTAACAATTCGGTCCTTTATGTTTTTTACGTTACATGTGGGTCCTTTATGTTAATTAACGCATGCACCGTTGACCTATTTCTACTTTATTTTGTTCTATTACATTTATTTTAACTTCTAAAATTCATATTAAATTTGTTTTTGATCCAAAAATTATGAAAAAAATTCTAAAAATATTGCTTCTCATTTTACACTTCATGTAATTGTATGAGAATTTTATTTTCTGTTTTTTATTTTTCTTTAATTTTTTCTTTTGCATGCATTTTAGTTAGTTTAAAAATACTTTTATGCACTAAAAAATTCTGAAAATTTTATTATATGATCCAATGATGCTCTATCACCTATGTTATGTGATATATCAGTACCATTAATGTTTCTTCAACTTTTTTGGAAAGGATTTTGAGAAAAACGTTAATGGTGCAAACGTTAGTTAACATAAAGGACTAACATGTAGCGAAAAAGGACTAACTTGTTACAATTAAAATATAAAAGACTAACTTGTTACAATTAAATAACTTAAAGGACCCAGAAGGTAATTTAGCCATATATATATATATATATATATATATATATATATATATATATATATATATATATATATATATATATATATAGGGGACGACTCAAGTGAGAACACTTGGTTATTATGAGAAATGAGAACAATGAATCACGACCATTAAATTTTGATTTTGTTGATTTTAATGGATTGGATTGGTTTCTCTTTCTATGATCCTTAGTATTTATTTTAGAAAGAGAAACCAATCCAGTCCATTAAAATCAACAAAATCAAAATTTAATGGTCGTGATTCATTGTTCTCATTTCTCATAATTACCAAGTGTTCTCACTTGAGTCGTCCCCTATATATATATATATATATATATATATATATATATATATATATATATATATATATATATATATATATATATATATGGGACGACTCAAGTGAAAACACTTGGTTATTATGAGAAATGAGAACAATGAATCACGACCATTAAATTTTGATTTTGTTGATTTTAATGGACTGGATTAATTTCTCTTTCTATGATCCTTAATATTTATTTTAAATCAATATAGAAAGAGAAATCAATCCAGTCCATTAAAATCAACAAAATCAAAATTTAATGGTCGTGATTCATTGTTCTAATTTCTTATATATATAGATTATATCAATTATAGCTCTTAGATTTTATTAAATGAAATTTGTGGTATAGATTATAACTTACTTAAAATAAACATGCGACTAAATGATACACACAATCATTTTTCTCAAATCTCAATTAATTAAAGAATCTCTTATGAATAAAATTTAATATTTCTTTCTCTAAGATATTTATATTTAGTATTTGTTAAACATTAATTATAAAAAAATTTAATAAAGTAAAATTACATAATTTCAAAATAACATTCTCAATAATGAGTTTATAAAATTTTATTTACTATAATTTGAAATTTTAATATTTTTTAAAAATCCAAAGAGAAAAAGCATAGAAAAAAAGCTTAAAATATCTTATTCAAATTTTTATAAGTATCAATTTAAATTATTTATTTTAAATTTAAATTGCAATCTCGTTTTAATTTCAATTCATATAATCAACCAAAAAAATTCAATTCACGTATATTTTTTTTCTAACCAAATATTTGTAATGCTATGAAAATTATATTTTACAAAAACGTTAAAATAAGAAATCTTTAATATATATGCTAGTTTTGATAGTGTTATTTATTTTTAATAGTACTGCATTTTAAATTTTGTAAATATGAATATTATAGAGATAGTTATATCAGATTTTGTTATAAAATTATTTTAACAACATCACTATTTTTATGATATATATTTGTTTGTTATAAAATTTTTAAAAAACTATGAATTTTTTAGCATCACATCTCTTCGGCACAGAAAAAAATTATTTAAAAGAAATAATCATTAAAATTAAATTTAAATATTTTTATCTTTTTTCTATAAATTTTTAAAAATTATAGTGAAAATATTTTCATAAAAATCATTATTGAAAATTATTTTATTATAAAAATTATGAAATTTTAATTCTAAATAATTTTTTATAATTTAAAATTAAAATTATTTAAGAAAGAAATATTTAATTTTAGTCATAAGAGATTCTCTAATTAATTTTGAGATTTGAGAAAAATGATTGTGTGTATCATTTAGTCGCATGTTTATTTTAAGTAAGATATAATCTATACCACAAATTTCATTTAATAAAATCTAGAGGCTATAAATGATTGTTCTCATTTCTCATTATAACCAAGTGTTCTCACTTGAGTCGCCCTATATATGGGGACGACTCAAGTGAGAACACTTGGTTATTATGAGAAATGAGAACAATGAATCACGACCATTAAATTTTGATTTTGTTGATTTTAATGGACTGGATTGATTTCTCTTTCTATTTTAGAAAGAGAAACCAATCCAATCCATTAAAATCAACAAAATCAAAATTTAATGGTCGTGATTCATTGTTCTCATTTCTCATAATTACCAAGTGTTCTCACTTGAGTCGTCCTCTATATATATATATATATATATATATATATATATATATATATATATATATATATATATATATATATATATATATATATATATATATATATATATATATATATATATATATATATATATATATATATATATATATGGGACGACTCAAGTGAGAACACTTGGTTATTATGAGAAATGAGAACAATGAATCACGACCATTAAATTTTGATTTTGTTGATTTTAATGGACTGGATTAATTTCTCTTTCTATGATCCTTAATATTTATTTTAAATCAATATAGAAAGAGAAATCAATCCAGTCCATTAAAATCAACAAAATCAAAATTTAATGGTCGTGATTCATTGTTCTAATTTCTTATATATATAGATTATATCAATTATAGCTCTTAGATTTTATTAAATGAAATTTGTGGTATAGATTATATCTTACTTAAAATAAACATGCGACTAAATGATACACACAATCATTTTTCTCAAATCTCAATTAATTAAAGAATCTCTTATGAATAAAATTTAATATTTCTTTCTCTAAGATATTTATATTTAGTATTTGTTAAACATTAATTATAAAAAAATTTAATAAAGTAAAATTACATAATTTCAAAATAACATTCTCAATAATGAGTTTATAAAATTTTATTTACTATAATTTGAAATTTTAATATTTTTTAAAAATCCAAAGAGAAAAAGCATAGAAAAAAAGCTTAAAATATCTTATTCAAATTTTTATAAGTATCAATGTAACACCCCATACATAACTGACTAGTATATTATGCATGAAACGTTAAAATTGATATTGAGTACATACAAAAGCTATGGATACAAGATGATCCATTTAGAATACAACATGAAATAATAATAATAATTACAAAACATGTGTCTTCAATGGATCTTGCACAGCGGAATGTCAAAACCAACGAGGTCTTCGAGCCAACACCACTTCCAAGTCTTCAGTCCAAACCTGTTACTGACCAAATGCTACTAACTGCACCTGAAAAAAATATAAGTTGATTGGGGTGAGATTACTAAATCTCAGTGAGTCCTCCTATCCTATGGGTCCTCTCGGTTCTACAGGGTACATGCATCAACAGAACCGAATCCACCATTGATCCGGGGTTTCTCCTCACATCCGGTACAAGTACGGAGAAAACAAGGAATCATCCACCATTGGACGATTAATGCAGATATGCAATTATATAAGAAACCAAGTATGCAAAACCCGCATCCATATACGGGGAATCCAGAAACGCGTTAATGCCTCGACTAGGTTATAAAAACACACCCTCGATGAATCACGCCCATGCCTCTTGTCAAGAGACTTGTACAAGCACACCGCAAGATAATTAGACGGGTTCGCACAAGCGTAAATGGCAGCGAGATGACCTTAGCCTAATTGGCGTCATTGTCCCATTAACCATCTTCACGCACATGTGTTAACGCCGAGTACAATACGCCATCTTGACACATGGGTCCATCGGGCGAAAGCCTAGTGATGTAGCCTACATGGCACCGCTAGAGATGGTTTACCTGTTATGCGTAGGCCTACTTGGCCGCACAACGCCATCATACCGAGCACGCAAGTGTGTTAACGCCAAGTGGGAAATGCCTCAAGACCCTCACAAGCACACTGCAACGGTAGCTCAGGTGTGAGCCCAAGATCACATGATCGGGGCTGTCCCATTGGTCACAAAGCCTGGGATGTAACGCAACCTAGCCCCCGGCCCGTTTCGATTCAAGCATACACACATATCAAGCGCCAAATCACACAAGCACACAATCCCAATTGTTTATCCAAAACAACGGGCATTAACAAGATATTCACATCTCATCACAACATAGCATTCGTATTTAAACATAATATAGCAATTAAGTGCAATGAGATTAATCCATTCTAATCATGAATGATTCACATATTAAAAAATAAAATATCCATGATCATAAATGACATTAGCATGTTTAAATACCAATTAAACAAGTCTCACACGGCTAAAGAGACACTCGGTTCCCTATACGGAACGGAACTGTTCTCGGGGGAAATAGTCACATACAATTTCACTCGACAAGACACACTAAGTGGGGTTAAAATATGATTAAATCAAACATTCTGGTTTGGGAACCAATTTTATTAGAAAGTACACGTCGCTAGCTTTCCAACGATATAAAGTTTGCGAAATTCCGATACCCGAGCCGAAAGTTACGACTTTCTAAAGTTTGCTGATTTTTCCCTTTTAACCCAGCGTAACGGGTTACGCCAAATCCGTAACCGGTTACGAGCACGAAAAATAGCCCAGAATTGCATTTTCAGCAGCGTAACCGGTTACGCAAAACCCCGTAACCGATTACACTGTATCGGAAATGAATTTTCTGCATTCTAAAGGTTCTAAAACAGTCCCAAACATAAACTAATCCCAATCCAATTACCTATAACATTCCAATTACGAGTCTTATTGGATTTTAGCAATCTATAACATGCAATTGATCAGAAAAACACATATTCAGTTATTATCACATAAACAAATTTTAGTAATCACATATTATGCTTTATCTCACAATCCCTAAATCCCCAATCATACACCCTTACATGCAACACCCCCAAGTAACTATCTAAGGACTCACCTTGCTAAAAAGAAGGTTGAGATGATGATCATGCAGCCATTGAACTTCCATTGATGCCAAAACTTCACCTCTAACATGATCAAACCCGTGACCAATCTTTGACACACATTCTGCATAACTGACACAACTTCAAGGTCAGTTTTCTCCTTCAAAACAGAAGCTATGAACACAAACCATAGGTGCAAATCGAAGAGAAATTCGTTAGCTTTCCAATGGGACCAGAATCGTTACGATCGGAGTTACGAGTTGAGAGATATTACCTTTTTGGTGAAGGCTGTCCCATAGGTGCGAAAATGGAAAGTTGAACATAAGTTCTTCTTCTTCTTCCATGCCTCTAATTATCTCTCTCTCATAAATTCTGGTTTGGATTACCATTACCCAAACATGCCCTTATAATGATGTACCTTTTCCTTGGACCAATTTGCCCTCCAACTAAATGGTATTTACCAAGATGCCATTTAGTTCAATTCCAACCAAATCCTTAATATCACTACTAAGCCTTTCTTTAATCCTTCTTAGTGTATAAATATACATGGTTAGAAAACTATGGGGTATTACATTCTCCCCCCCTTAAATTGAATTCGTCCCCGAATTCTTTCCGATCACCACGGAAACGATTGTCCAAGTCTATTCCAACCAGGGGATAGAATGTTCCTTACATTCCTCCTTTAAATAACATCATTACTCTGCTTGAGGATCATTCCATAAGAAGAAACACAATCTGCCAAAAATACTTGCGTCCCACTATACATGATTAGAAACCTTAACCTTCAAGTAACACGTCTATTCAGGTACTTCATCTTGACATACCTGGGAAAAGATCCTTCCAGGGTCCTAGACCTTCACTGCTCTGCACCGAATCTCCAGAACTTCAAAAACTCTAATAATCCACTCATGTCGGATATCCTTCGTTTCATTCTCTGGTGTGTTCACCCTCGTTCAACAAACATTACTGATTCACTCAGCTCCTTGAATTATTTCCCACTTGAGAATTACCGCCACAACGTCGCTTCTGCAATAACACTTCAAGTTATCCTCCACTCGAGTCCATACATTGTCATTAGGTGATCTCTAAATTCCTCGGTCTTAACCTCTGGTTCCCAAAGTCTTAGGATGATTGTTCCAATTTACCTTTACTTTAACCCTTACTCCAGTTTAGACATAACAACTGTCACTGTAAACCGCAAAGGTGTAATCATCTTGCAACTATAGCCTTGACATTCGACAACTTCGCACATGATTCTACTGATGAGAGGCGAAATTTAACAACTGACCTGTAACCATTGTACCAGTCTTCCTGTACAATCATAGTACACAAGGCATAACCACAAAGAACTTGCGCCAACTGAATGTCCTCTCTAGCCTTCAGCATTTCGACGGTCTGATACTCAGTCCAACCCTTGTGACTTGCAAGCTAAACTGATGACCTACGAACGTCGAACCGCATGCCATCCACAAAAATGTATTCCCAAGTTGGTCCATTGACAACACCTCTCGAGTTTATGGTGGATCCTCGAGAGACTGGAATGAACAAAACACTGTTTCAACAATTTGCCTTAGGAAGATACTTTCATCCCAACATAAAGTCCTACAAATAGTCCGTTCGTTCCTACCTCAGACTTATCTGATTCTTCCTTGATCTGTTGCGCTACTCTGATTCCAACAAGTCACACACCTTGAAATCCTCTGAGTCACGTTATATCCATAATTCACTTAGTTTCCATTAATACACAATAATTCCTTATCCATAGTTGTCCAATTACAACACATGCCAGGACTCCATATACATCCATCATCGACTACTACTCTTCAAAGTTGCATACTCTCCAGAATCAAGCTTCTACTTACTCTGCCATTCCATATAGTTCATCTACCACAACTTAGGTACACGTTTCGATCTCAGGACATTGAAACCCAAAAATTCACTGACTTAGAGGTTCGTCCTTGTCACTGATTTCCACAACGTACAACTGCTATGTTTTTCATTCCAACCAATCTTGTTGCTCAATCGGTATGTCGAACCCTTCACGACGTACTGCAGCTCATGATAACTCTAGCAGTTCTACACAACTTCTACCCAACCATACACCTTCATTCTCTTAGCGTAGTATCACCTCTGATAACTCGTGCAACTTACTGATATAACGATCCTCCCATAGCCACACTCCATTCACACAGTCATCTAACGTATGTTCCACCTCTGAATCAGACACTGAACTGACTTCCTCAGCGGCTGCATCCTTCATTGCAGTGCTTCTAACAGTCAGAGTGTAGCCATGACTTACAGACGCACTTGCAGCATAATACAGTCTTCACCGGCAACCTCAACAAGATTTCCGTTATCAGTTCCAACGGAAGATGCACACTCTTCTTAGCCATTTTGAAGAGTAATCGATGACTCAGAATCAGCAATACTGGGGAAATATTGGAAGAAGACGAAAGAAATAATAGCTTACATAAACCCTAGTTAATAGTTAGGGTTTCTTATGTTAGCTTATCATTTTATATTACTGAGCATCCTCTCCTTGTTTGGTCCTTCACAAAAACTACTAACCCCAAATTAATCTCTCAAAAAAAAAATCGATTTAATTCCTTACAAAATTTAACTCAATCATATTAGTTACTCTGTTAATATTTTTTTCAAATCAGTTTTCTTCCCTACTTTTAAACTGTGACTCAACTATTTGAATAGATCATATGCCTTTTCCAATAAGCCAATGAACATTAGTGAAAGATAGTTCTTCTGATTTGTAGTTTAAACCTGGGACCTTTTAACTTACAATTTTATCTACAAAGTTCAATAATAGATTTATATCCCATGATTTGTCATGTTTAACAAGTAACTTGTCATTTTAAAAACAAAAACATCGTTAGTTAATTTTAGCAAAGTTGTATATTCTAAATTATTAAGTTAAGTATTTTTCATTAAAAATTTTAAGTGAATTTTTTTTTTTGCATAACTTTCACATCATATTTTAAAAAAGTTTTTGAGCAATCTAACTTATATTCATTTGAATTGATCATTCGAAGAGAAGATAATTCTATGTATAGAGTTTGATATAAATACAAAAACGCCGCACAAATCTATTATTCAAATTCTGTTTTGTTCACTAAGTGTAAGTGATCATTGTATTCAAGTGAAAATGTTGTGCTTTTTCTTGTGTGTTGTAGAACCAAAAGGTGGTATGCCTTTGTGATTATGTTATATATTTAAGAAAGTTAAGTGGATCAACTGTAACAACTCTGATATAGTGAAATCTCTCACAGGGTGTGAGGATAATAGAGTACCCTTGTTTGGAAAGGAGAACCAGGATATATATTGGTGTTCTTTATTTTTCTAGATATATTTTCATTGCTTTAACATTCATAACAATTACGGAAAAATAAGAACAATATTGGCAACATTTATAATCGAAAAAATTTCACTAATACCGGTTAATCTAATTAATTCACTCTCCTCTTGGATTACTTTTCATATTTACAGTAAAATGACTACCATTTAATTTGAAATGACTTGGGTTTGTAACCCCACGGTTACATGTTATATATTTTTGTTTTAAATTCAGAATTGTTTAATATTACTATAAATCTTCATAATTATTTGTCACTAATGTACATTGCCTTAGTAGTAAGGGTGTGTTTGTTTCAAGTCATAAAATAATATTCCTTGGAATTATATTCCTGAGAACATTAATCCTAGGAATAATATTTTCACTTATGTGTTTAGACAAAAATTAAAGTTCCTAGAAATGTTTACAAATTAATTTAAAACAAAAAATAAAAAATAAAAAAAATGGGGAGAAATGAGAAGTTATAGATAGTTAAGTTTATTTCCATGGAATCTTGGATTCCCACCTTTAACCATGAGAATAACTATGGGAAGGATTATGTGTAAATAACATTCTTTGGAATAAAAATATCTAGGAATCATTTTTTAAAACTTGAAACAAACATAGGATTGTTACATTTCTGGAAATGTAATTACAATCCTTGAAACAAACACACCCTAAAGGTGTGAGATGTGGCTTAAAGGTCATAGGTTAAATTCCTTATAGGAACCAAGTTTATTCTTTATCGGAACCAAGTTTGTCTTTTTTGATATTTTTAAATATGAATAAAAAATAAATTTCAAATTGGCGTTCCAGTAATGGTTTAAAAGTATAAAAAGCTAATTTGAAAAAAAAAATATTAATAGACGGACTAATATGAACCGGTTAAATTTTGTAAGGAGTTAAATCAGGTCTTTTTTGGCAGAGACTAATTTGGGTTATGCAGTTTTTTGAGGGACCAAAATGAGTCGTCACTCAAAAAATTTAAAATGATTTTTACTCAAATTTAATGTTCAACTCATTTTTACATGAATATATCCAAACAAAAATCAATTCTGCTAAATGAAATTCTTTAAAAATCAATTCTACCAAACCCAATTCGGCAATAATTAATTCTATCCACCGCCAATCTAAACACACCTTAAATCCCTCACCGATAAAATTTAAAAACTATACTGTTAAATTTAATTGATAGGTTAGATTTCAGAAAATTAAAATTAAAATATGTACACATTCTACCACTCAATCATATCTCTTCTGGATGAAAATCTTGGTATGATGTTAACTTGGAGTTGGAATTGGAATGATTTATTGACATCAAATGGATAATAAATGAGCACAAGTAAGAACTAATATAGAAATGAAATTTGAAAGAATTCATTTTAATCCCACATAGGAGTATATATATATATATATATATATATATATATATATATATATATATATATATATATATATATATATATATATATATATATATATATATATATATGCTAAATTACCTCCAGGGTCCTTTAAGTTATTTAATCGTAACAATTCGGTCCTTTATGTTTTTTACGTTACATGTGGGTCCTTTATGTTAATTAACGCATGCACCGTTGACCTATTTCTACTTTATTTTGTTCTATTACATTTATTTTAACTTCTAAAATTCATATTAAATTTGTTTTTGATCCAAAAATTATGAAAAAAATTCTAAAAATATTGCTTCTCATTTTACACTTCATGTAATTGTATGAGAATTTTATTTTCTGTTTTTTATTTTTCTTTAATTTTTTCTTTTGCATGCATTTTAGTTAGTTTAAAAATACTTTTATGCACTAAAAAATTCTGAAAATTTTATTATATGATCCAATGATGCTCTATCACCTATGTTATGTGATATATCAGTACCATTAATGTTTCTTCAACTTTTTTGGAAAGGATTTTGAGAAAAACGTTAATGGTGCAAACGTTAGTTAACATAAAGGACTAACATGTAGCGAAAAAGGACTAACTTGTTACAATTAAAATATAAAAGACTAACTTGTTACAATTAAATAACTTAAAGGACCCAGAAGGTAATTTAGCCATATATATATATATATATATATATATATATATATATATATATATATATATATATATATATATATATATATATAGGGGACGACTCAAGTGAGAACACTTGGTTATTATGAGAAATGAGAACAATGAATCACGACCATTAAATTTTGATTTTGTTGATTTTAATGGATTGGATTGGTTTCTCTTTCTATGATCCTTAGTATTTATTTTAGAAAGAGAAACCAATCCAGTCCATTAAAATCAACAAAATCAAAATTTAATGGTCGTGATTCATTGTTCTCATTTCTCATAATTACCAAGTGTTCTCACTTGAGTCGTCCCCTATATATATATATATATATATATATATATATATATATATATATATATATATATATATATATATATATATATGGGACGACTCAAGTGAAAACACTTGGTTATTATGAGAAATGAGAACAATGAATCACGACCATTAAATTTTGATTTTGTTGATTTTAATGGACTGGATTAATTTCTCTTTCTATGATCCTTAATATTTATTTTAAATCAATATAGAAAGAGAAATCAATCCAGTCCATTAAAATCAACAAAATCAAAATTTAATGGTCGTGATTCATTGTTCTAATTTCTTATATATATAGATTATATCAATTATAGCTCTTAGATTTTATTAAATGAAATTTGTGGTATAGATTATAACTTACTTAAAATAAACATGCGACTAAATGATACACACAATCATTTTTCTCAAATCTCAATTAATTAAAGAATCTCTTATGAATAAAATTTAATATTTCTTTCTCTAAGATATTTATATTTAGTATTTGTTAAACATTAATTATAAAAAAATTTAATAAAGTAAAATTACATAATTTCAAAATAACATTCTCAATAATGAGTTTATAAAATTTTATTTACTATAATTTGAAATTTTAATATTTTTTAAAAATCCAAAGAGAAAAAGCATAGAAAAAAAGCTTAAAATATCTTATTCAAATTTTTATAAGTATCAATTTAAATTATTTATTTTAAATTTAAATTGCAATCTCGTTTTAATTTCAATTCATATAATCAACCAAAAAAATTCAATTCACGTATATTTTTTTTCTAACCAAATATTTGTAATGCTATGAAAATTATATTTTACAAAAACGTTAAAATAAGAAATCTTTAATATATATGCTAGTTTTGATAGTGTTATTTATTTTTAATAGTACTGCATTTTAAATTTTGTAAATATGAATATTATAGAGATAGTTATATCAGATTTTGTTATAAAATTATTTTAACAACATCACTATTTTTATGATATATATTTGTTTGTTATAAAATTTTTAAAAAACTATGAATTTTTTAGCATCACATCTCTTCGGCACAGAAAAAAATTATTTAAAAGAAATAATCATTAAAATTAAATTTAAATATTTTTATCTTTTTTCTATAAATTTTTAAAAATTATAGTGAAAATATTTTCATAAAAATCATTATTGAAAATTATTTTATTATAAAAATTATGAAATTTTAATTCTAAATAATTTTTTATAATTTAAAATTAAAATTATTTAAGAAAGAAATATTTAATTTTAGTCATAAGAGATTCTCTAATTAATTTTGAGATTTGAGAAAAATGATTGTGTGTATCATTTAGTCGCATGTTTATTTTAAGTAAGATATAATCTATACCACAAATTTCATTTAATAAAATCTAGAGGCTATAAATGATTGTTCTCATTTCTCATTATAACCAAGTGTTCTCACTTGAGTCGCCCTATATATGGGGACGACTCAAGTGAGAACACTTGGTTATTATGAGAAATGAGAACAATGAATCACGACCATTAAATTTTGATTTTGTTGATTTTAATGGACTGGATTGATTTCTCTTTCTATTTTAGAAAGAGAAACCAATCCAATCCATTAAAATCAACAAAATCAAAATTTAATGGTCGTGATTCATTGTTCTCATTTCTCATAATTACCAAGTGTTCTCACTTGAGTCGTCCTCTATATATATATATATATATATATATATATATATATATATATATATATATATATATATATATATATATATATATATATATATATATATATATATATATATATATATATATATATATATATATATGGGACGACTCAAGTGAGAACACTTGGTTATTATGAGAAATGAGAACAATGAATCACGACCATTAAATTTTGATTTTGTTGATTTTAATGGACTGGATTAATTTCTCTTTCTATGATCCTTAATATTTATTTTAAATCAATATAGAAAGAGAAATCAATCCAGTCCATTAAAATCAACAAAATCAAAATTTAATGGTCGTGATTCATTGTTCTAATTTCTTATATATATAGATTATATCAATTATAGCTCTTAGATTTTATTAAATGAAATTTGTGGTATAGATTATATCTTACTTAAAATAAACATGCGACTAAATGATACACACAATCATTTTTCTCAAATCTCAATTAATTAAAGAATCTCTTATGAATAAAATTTAATATTTCTTTCTCTAAGATATTTATATTTAGTATTTGTTAAACATTAATTATAAAAAAATTTAATAAAGTAAAATTACATAATTTCAAAATAACATTCTCAATAATGAGTTTATAAAATTTTATTTACTATAATTTGAAATTTTAATATTTTTTAAAAATCCAAAGAGAAAAAGCATAGAAAAAAAGCTTAAAATATCTTATTCAAATTTTTATAAGTATCAATGTAACACCCCATACATAACTGACTAGTATATTATGCATGAAACGTTAAAATTGATATTGAGTACATACAAAAGCTATGGATACAAGATGATCCATTTAGAATACAACATGAAATAATAATAATAATTACAAAACATGTGTCTTCAATGGATCTTGCACAGCGGAATGTCAAAACCAACGAGGTCTTCGAGCCAACACCACTTCCAAGTCTTCAGTCCAAACCTGTTACTGACCAAATGCTACTAACTGCACCTGAAAAAAATATAAGTTGATTGGGGTGAGATTACTAAATCTCAGTGAGTCCTCCTATCCTATGGGTCCTCTCGGTTCTACAGGGTACATGCATCAACAGAACCGAATCCACCATTGATCCGGGGTTTCTCCTCACATCCGGTACAAGTACGGAGAAAACAAGGAATCATCCACCATTGGACGATTAATGCAGATATGCAATTATATAAGAAACCAAGTATGCAAAACCCGCATCCATATACGGGGAATCCAGAAACGCGTTAATGCCTCGACTAGGTTATAAAAACACACCCTCGATGAATCACGCCCATGCCTCTTGTCAAGAGACTTGTACAAGCACACCGCAAGATAATTAGACGGGTTCGCACAAGCGTAAATGGCAGCGAGATGACCTTAGCCTAATTGGCGTCATTGTCCCATTAACCATCTTCACGCACATGTGTTAACGCCGAGTACAATACGCCATCTTGACACATGGGTCCATCGGGCGAAAGCCTAGTGATGTAGCCTACATGGCACCGCTAGAGATGGTTTACCTGTTATGCGTAGGCCTACTTGGCCGCACAACGCCATCATACCGAGCACGCAAGTGTGTTAACGCCAAGTGGGAAATGCCTCAAGACCCTCACAAGCACACTGCAACGGTAGCTCAGGTGTGAGCCCAAGATCACATGATCGGGGCTGTCCCATTGGTCACAAAGCCTGGGATGTAACGCAACCTAGCCCCCGGCCCGTTTCGATTCAAGCATACACACATATCAAGCGCCAAATCACACAAGCACACAATCCCAATTGTTTATCCAAAACAACGGGCATTAACAAGATATTCACATCTCATCACAACATAGCATTCGTATTTAAACATAATATAGCAATTAAGTGCAATGAGATTAATCCATTCTAATCATGAATGATTCACATATTAAAAAATAAAATATCCATGATCATAAATGACATTAGCATGTTTAAATACCAATTAAACAAGTCTCACACGGCTAAAGAGACACTCGGTTCCCTATACGGAACGGAACTGTTCTCGGGGGAAATAGTCACATACAATTTCACTCGACAAGACACACTAAGTGGGGTTAAAATATGATTAAATCAAACATTCTGGTTTGGGAACCAATTTTATTAGAAAGTACACGTCGCTAGCTTTCCAACGATATAAAGTTTGCGAAATTCCGATACCCGAGCCGAAAGTTACGACTTTCTAAAGTTTGCTGATTTTTCCCTTTTAACCCAGCGTAACGGGTTACGCCAAATCCGTAACCGGTTACGAGCACGAAAAATAGCCCAGAATTGCATTTTCAGCAGCGTAACCGGTTACGCAAAACCCCGTAACCGATTACACTGTATCGGAAATGAATTTTCTGCATTCTAAAGGTTCTAAAACAGTCCCAAACATAAACTAATCCCAATCCAATTACCTATAACATTCCAATTACGAGTCTTATTGGATTTTAGCAATCTATAACATGCAATTGATCAGAAAAACACATATTCAGTTATTATCACATAAACAAATTTTAGTAATCACATATTATGCTTTATCTCACAATCCCTAAATCCCCAATCATACACCCTTACATGCAACACCCCCAAGTAACTATCTAAGGACTCACCTTGCTAAAAAGAAGGTTGAGATGATGATCATGCAGCCATTGAACTTCCATTGATGCCAAAACTTCACCTCTAACATGATCAAACCCGTGACCAATCTTTGACACACATTCTGCATAACTGACACAACTTCAAGGTCAGTTTTCTCCTTCAAAACAGAAGCTATGAACACAAACCATAGGTGCAAATCGAAGAGAAATTCGTTAGCTTTCCAATGGGACCAGAATCGTTACGATCGGAGTTACGAGTTGAGAGATATTACCTTTTTGGTGAAGGCTGTCCCATAGGTGCGAAAATGGAAAGTTGAACATAAGTTCTTCTTCTTCTTCCATGCCTCTAATTATCTCTCTCTCATAAATTCTGGTTTGGATTACCATTACCCAAACATGCCCTTATAATGATGTACCTTTTCCTTGGACCAATTTGCCCTCCAACTAAATGGTATTTACCAAGATGCCATTTAGTTCAATTCCAACCAAATCCTTAATATCACTACTAAGCCTTTCTTTAATCCTTCTTAGTGTATAAATATACATGGTTAGAAAACTATGGGGTATTACATTCTCCCCCCCTTAAATTGAATTCGTCCCCGAATTCTTTCCGATCACCACGGAAACGATTGTCCAAGTCTATTCCAACCAGGGGATAGAATGTTCCTTACATTCCTCCTTTAAATAACATCATTACTCTGCTTGAGGATCATTCCATAAGAAGAAACACAATCTGCCAAAAATACTTGCGTCCCACTATACATGATTAGAAACCTTAACCTTCAAGTAACACGTCTATTCAGGTACTTCATCTTGACATACCTGGGAAAAGATCCTTCCAGGGTCCTAGACCTTCACTGCTCTGCACCGAATCTCCAGAACTTCAAAAACTCTAATAATCCACTCATGTCGGATATCCTTCGTTTCATTCTCTGGTGTGTTCACCCTCGTTCAACAAACATTACTGATTCACTCAGCTCCTTGAATTATTTCCCACTTGAGAATTACCGCCACAACGTCGCTTCTGCAATAACACTTCAAGTTATCCTCCACTCGAGTCCATACATTGTCATTAGGTGATCTCTAAATTCCTCGGTCTTAACCTCTGGTTCCCAAAGTCTTAGGATGATTGTTCCAATTTACCTTTACTTTAACCCTTACTCCAGTTTAGACATAACAACTGTCACTGTAAACCGCAAAGGTGTAATCATCTTGCAACTATAGCCTTGACATTCGACAACTTCGCACATGATTCTACTGATGAGAGGCGAAATTTAACAACTGACCTGTAACCATTGTACCAGTCTTCCTGTACAATCATAGTACACAAGGCATAACCACAAAGAACTTGCGCCAACTGAATGTCCTCTCTAGCCTTCAGCATTTCGACGGTCTGATACTCAGTCCAACCCTTGTGACTTGCAAGCTAAACTGATGACCTACGAACGTCGAACCGCATGCCATCCACAAAAATGTATTCCCAAGTTGGTCCATTGACAACACCTCTCGAGTTTATGGTGGATCCTCGAGAGACTGGAATGAACAAAACACTGTTTCAACAATTTGCCTTAGGAAGATACTTTCATCCCAACATAAAGTCCTACAAATAGTCCGTTCGTTCCTACCTCAGACTTATCTGATTCTTCCTTGATCTGTTGCGCTACTCTGATTCCAACAAGTCACACACCTTGAAATCCTCTGAGTCACGTTATATCCATAATTCACTTAGTTTCCATTAATACACAATAATTCCTTATCCATAGTTGTCCAATTACAACACATGCCAGGACTCCATATACATCCATCATCGACTACTACTCTTCAAAGTTGCATACTCTCCAGAATCAAGCTTCTACTTACTCTGCCATTCCATATAGTTCATCTACCACAACTTAGGTACACGTTTCGATCTCAGGACATTGAAACCCAAAAATTCACTGACTTAGAGGTTCGTCCTTGTCACTGATTTCCACAACGTACAACTGCTATGTTTTTCATTCCAACCAATCTTGTTGCTCAATCGGTATGTCGAACCCTTCACGACGTACTGCAGCTCATGATAACTCTAGCAGTTCTACACAACTTCTACCCAACCATACACCTTCATTCTCTTAGCGTAGTATCACCTCTGATAACTCGTGCAACTTACTGATATAACGATCCTCCCATAGCCACACTCCATTCACACAGTCATCTAACGTATGTTCCACCTCTGAATCAGACACTGAACTGACTTCCTCAGCGGCTGCATCCTTCATTGCAGTGCTTCTAACAGTCAGAGTGTAGCCACAATGCAAGAAATTGCACTTTGCACTTCGAACATCTCTCTTATAAATTCCTTAGCAGTTCTCAAACCAAAATGTCCATGCCTTACCAAGATTAACACTTCTCCGTTCAGAGTATCTAGCAATACCTTACCAGACACATCACACATCGAACTAGTCCAAGACAGAATCCGCATATTCCATCACCGGTTGCCAATGATACATGATAGCCACTCACTATGCTGACTAGGATATCATGACCGCACATGAGTCTCACTCTAGACACGCATGTAGAATTGCCAACTTAACACTTCACGAAACAAGAACGTCCCCAAGGTACAATCTGATACTAACTCACGTGATCACGATCACTCGGAGTCTCCATAAGTATAGTATTGGATCTTGATCCATCTTACCATCTCCTATATAGTTATTCCTTTACTATCGAGTGCGACGTATGCATCCTTATCCCACATACCTTATGAGAGTCTGGATCTGTGTCTCACGAGTGCCAAATCAGAATTCTACCTTGAGCTTCAGATCACCTTTGTCCCACACATGTCGCAAAAAGGATGACTCACGCATCTTGTCCACGATAGTGATACTGTGGCATTATACCCGTCTGGTAGTACCAACATGGTGGTCCAACTCCGAGGCCATGTATCCAGGCAACCTACCTCTGTGGCGTATAACGTTCTCCACGCGTATCCTAAAGTCACAACCAACAAGTGTCTGAACAGACCTCCAATAGGTTCATCGTTCCTCAAGTCCTTCGAATCACACTCTTTAGGATGCTAAAACCTGAGAGTGCTTCACATCAAGGTTTACTTACTCAGAAGGCCAAAACGCCAAGCACAAAGATTTGGAGTTCAACTTCGGATTACCATGCAGTGTGCGTACCCACTCGTCCCACACATGCATGAGATTCCAAGGATAATTCAGTTCAGATAGAAATACTATGGTCCTTAACAACTGACACAACTGCGGTCATCCTGCTGACGTTCCAGATAGATGCTAGTTCTTACTTGCCTTGACACCCAACGCCAAGCGGAGTTCTATGGCTTCACTCGGGGTCAGACGAACAATAACTAACAAAAACTTAGGTTACTGCATTTCACGCTTCTACATCATTTCATATTCCATCTAGCGTAGTTCTAGAACTTAAATATAAAATGATAAGAACAGAAATACATATCCTCTTCTATCGACCGGATATCCAAACCTTGCCCAATCGTAAGCTACCCCGCTCTTACATTCCACCAACCCTTACTAGGAAACTACTCTTGCTTAGGATGCTTCAAGTTGGATCATGATCTAATACTTCGTCCATCCAACTACTGTCCGTACCAGCGAAATCAGAAAGGTCTAACTCTTCTATCCGCATTTCCAGAGGTCATTCTGTCCTATCAGCTCACCCTTAACACCGGCAGCACCATCAGTACTGAATCCTACTAATTCCCAACTTGACACCCTCGGAGAATCTTACTTACAAGGCTCTTTCTCAATCCTGTCTGGATTTCCCTTACTATTACCAAGACATAGAGAAAGTTTCACTTCATCCAGTCAAAATCCTGGGGGTTCTAGTTGTCTCAATCCACACCTTGGTAGTTCCGGTATTACTTCTTTGCGTCAAACGCTCCTCTTAAGCTTGACGACTCCAATATCCCTTCTACTTAAGTAGTCCAATAAATCCAGTTTCCATATACAATTCACCACCCAAATAATCCTTTCTACTTGGGTTCACGACACTACAGGTTTACGAGTCCTCGTGGCGGCTCTGCCGTAATGCTACTGTCTCACACTCAGTCGATGAGTTGATCAAGTTCAACAACTGAATGAGATATCAGTAAAATCAGGTTAGCAACGCGCACATGTGAGGAAGAAAGGAATTGCTAGTGATGTCTCTTGGCTCGGCCGAGAATCGACCTGCTCTGATACCAACTGTAACACCCCATACATAACTGACTAGTATATTATGCATGAAACGTTAAAATTGATATTGAGTACATACAAAAGCTATGGATACAAGATGATCCATTTAGAATACAACATGAAATAATAATAATAATTACAAAACATGTGTCTTCAATGGATCTTGCACAGCGGAATGTCAAAACCAACGAGGTCTTCGAGCCAACACCACTTCCAAGTCTTCAGTCCAAACCTGTTACTGACCAAACGCTACTAACTGCACCTGAAAAAAATATAAGTTGATTGGGGTGAGATTACTAAATCTCAGTGAGTCCTCCTATCCTATGGGTCCTCTCGGTTCTACAGGGTACATGCATCAACAGAACCGAATCCACCATTGATCCGGGGTTTCTCCTCACATCCGGTACAAGTACGGAGAAAACAAGGAATCATCCACCATTGGACGATTAATGCAGATATGCAATTATATAAGAAACCAAGTATGCAAAACCCGCATCCATATACGGGGAATCCAGAAACGCGTTAATGCCTCGACTAGGTTATAAAAACACACCCTCGATGAATCACGCCCATGCCTCTTGTCAAGAGACTTGTACAAGCACACCGCAAGATAATTAGACGGGTTCGCACAAGCCTAAATGGCAGCGAGATGACCTTAGCCTAATTGGCGTCATTGTCCCATTAACCATCTTCACGCACATGTGTTAACGCCGAGTACAATACGCCATCTTGACACATGGGTCCATCGGGCGAAAGCCTAGTGATGTAGCCTACATGGCACCGCTAGAGATGGTTTACCTGTTATGCGTAGGCCTACTTGGCCGCACAACGCCATCATACCGAGCACGCAAGTGTGTTAACGCCAAGTGGGAAATGCCTCAAGACCCTCACAAGCACACTGCAACGGTAGCTCAGGTGTGAGCCCAAGATCACATGATCGGGGCTGTCCCATTGGTCACAAAGCCTGGGATGTAACGCAACCTAGCCCCCGGCCCGTTTCGATTCAAGCATACACACATATCAAGCGCCAAATCACACAAGCACACAATCCCAATTGTTTAGCCAAAACAACGGGCATTAACAAGATATTCACATCTCATCACAACATAGCATTCGTATTTAAACATAATATAGCAATTAAGTGCAATGAGATTAATCCATTCTAATCATGAATGATTCACATATTAAAAAATAAAATATCCATGATCATAAATGACATTAGCATGTTTAAATACCAATTAAACAAGTCTCACACGGCTAAAGAGACACTCGGTTCCCTATACGGAACGGAACTGTTCTCGGGGGAAATAGTCACATACAATTTCACTCGACAAGACACACTAAGTGGGGTTAAAATATGATTAAATCAAACATTCTGGTTTGGGAACCAATTTTATTAGAAAGTACACGTCGCTAGCTTTCCAACGATATAAAGTTTGCGAAATTCCGATACCCGAGCCGAAAGTTACGACTTTCTAAAGTTTGCTGATTTTTCCCTTTTAACCCAGCGTAACGGGTTACGCCAAATCCGTAACCGGTTACGAGCACGAAAAATAGCCCAGAATTGCATTTTCAGCAGCGTAACCGGTTACGCAAAACCCCGTAACCGATTACACTGTATCGGAAATGAATTTTCTGCATTCTAAAGGTTCTAAAACAGTCCCAAACATAAACTAATCCCAATCCAATTACCTATAACATTCCAATTACGAGTCTTATTGGATTTTAGCAATCTATAACATGCAATTGATCAGAAAAACACATATTCAGTTATTATCACATAAACAAATTTTAGTAATCACATATTATGCTTTATCTCACAATCCCTAAATCCCCAATCATACACCCTTACATGCAACACCCCCAAGTAACTATCTAAGGACTCACCTTGCTAAAAAGAAGGTTGAGATGATGATCATGCAGCCATTGAACTTCCATTGATGCCAAAACTTCACCTCTAACATGATCAAACCCGTGACCAATCTTTGACACACATTCTGCATAACTGACACAACTTCAAGGTCAGTTTTCTCCTTCAAAACAGAAGCTATGAACACAAACCATAGGTGCAAATCGAAGAGAAATTCGTTAGCTTTCCAATGGGACCAGAATCGTTACGATCGGAGTTACGAGTTGAGAGATATTACCTTTTTGGTGAAGGCTGTCCCATAGGTGCGAAAATGGAAAGTTGAACATAAGTTCTTCTTCTTCCATGCCTCTAATTATCTCTCTCTCATAAATTCAGGTTTGGATTACCATTACCCAAACATGCCCTTATAATGATGTACCTTTTCCTTGGACCAATTTGCCCTCCAACTAAATGGTATTTACCAAGATGCCATTTAGTTCAATTCCAACCAAATCCTTAATATCACTACTAAGCCTTTCTTTAATCCTTCTTAGTGTATAAATATACATGGTTAGAAAACTATGGGGTATTACAATCAATTTAAATTATTTATTTTAAATTTAAATTGCAATCTCGTTTTAATTTCAATTCATATAATCAACCAAAAAAATTCAATTCACGTATATTTTTTTTCTAACCAAATATTTGTAATGCTATGAAAATTATATTTTACAAAAACGTTAAAATAAGTAATCTTTAATATATATGCTAGTTTTGATAGTGTTATTTATTTTTAATAGTACTGCATTTTAAATTTTGTAAATATGAATATTATAGAGAAAGTTATATCAGATTTTGTTATAAAATTATTTTAACAACATCACTATTTTTATGATATATATTTGTTTGTTATAAAATTTTTTAAAAACTATGAATTTTTTAGCATCACATCTCTTCGGCACAGAAAAAAATTATTTAAAAGAAATAATCATTAAAATTAAATTTAAATATTTTTATCTTTTTTCTATAAATTTTTAAAAATTATAGTGAAAATATTTTCATAAAAATCATTATTGACAATTATTTTATTATAAAAATTATGAAATTTTAATTCTAAATAATTTTTTATAATTTAAAATTAAAATTATTTAAGAAAGAAATATTTAATTTTAGTCATAAGAGATTCTCTAATTAATTTTGAGATTTGAGAAAAATGATTGTGTGTATCATTTAGTCGCATGTTTATTTTAAGTAAGATATAATCTATACCACAAATTTCATTTAATAAAATCTAGAGGCTATAATTGATTGTTCTCATTTCTCATTATAACCAAGTGTTCTCACTTGAGTCGCCCTATATATGGGGACGACTCAAGTGAGAACACTTGGTTATTATGAGAAATGAGAACAATGAATCACGACCATTAAATTTTGATTTTGTTGATTTTAATGGACGGGATTGATTTCTCTTTCTATGATCCTTAATATTTATTTTAAATCAATATAGAAAGAGAAACCAATCCAGTCCATTAAAATCAACAAAATCAAAAATTAATGGTCGTGATTCATTGTTCTCATTTCTTATAATAACCAAGTGTTCTCACTTGAGTCGTCCTCTCTCTCTCTCTCTCTCTCTCTCTCTCTCTCTCTCTCTCTATATATATATATATATATATATATATATATATATATATATATATATATATATATATATATATATATATATATATATATATATATATATATATATATAGGGGGCGACTCAAATGAGAACACTTGAGTTATAATGAGAAATGAGAACAATCAATTATAGCTCTTGGATTTTATTAAATGAAATTTGTGGTATAGATTATATCTTACTTAAAATAATCATGCGACTAAATGATACACACAATCATTTTTCTCAAATCTCAATTAATTAAAGAATCTCTTATGAATAAAATTTAATATTTCTTTCTCTAAGATATTTATATTTAGTATTTGTTAAACATTAATTATAAAAAAATTTAATAAAGTAAAATTACATAATTTCAAAATAACATTCTCAATAATGAGTTTATAAAAGTTTATTTACTATAATTTGAAATTTTAATATTTTTTAAAAATCTAAAGAGAAAAAGCATAGAAAAAAAGCTTAAAATATCTTATTCAAATTTTTATAAGTATCAATTTAAATTATTTATTTTAAATTTAAATTGCAATCTCGTTTTAATTTCAATTCATATAATCATCAAAAAAATTCAATTCACGTATATTTTTTTTCTAACCAAATATTTGTAATGCTATGAAAATTATATTTTACAAAAACTTTAAAATAAGAAATCTTTAATATATGCTAGTTTTGATAGTGTTATTTATTTTTAATAGTACTGCATTTTAAATTTTGTAAATATGAATATTATAGAGATAGTTATATCAGATTTTGTTATAAAATTATTTTAACAACATCACTATTTTTATGATATATATTTGTTTGTTATAAAATTTTTAAAAAACTATGAATTTTTTAGCATCACATCTCTTCGGCACAGAAAAAAAATTATTTAAAAGAAATAATCATTAAAATTAAATTTAAATATTTTTATCTTTTTTCTATAAATTTTTAAAAATTATAGTGAAAATATTTTCATAAAAATCATTATTGAAAATTATTTTATTATAAAAATTATGAAATTTTAATTCTAAATAATTTTTTATAACTTAAAATTAAAATTATTTAAGAAAGAAATATTTAATTTTAGTCATAAGAGATTCTCTAATTAATTTTGAGATTTGAGAAAAATGATTGTGTGTATCATTTAGTCGCATGATTATTTTAAGTAAGATATAATCTATACCACAAATTTCATTTAATAAAATCTAAGGGCTATAATTGATTGTTGTCATTTCTCATTATAACCAAGTGTTCTCACTTGAGTCGCTCTATATATAAGTAATTATAACTTACTCCAAATCTAGACCATTGATTTTTCTCAATCTAATGGTTAAAAATAATAAGTAATAGTTTTCTCTCTCCACATTTAATTACTTATTATATTTAACCACTAAATTGAAAAGAATCAATGGTCTAGATTTGGAGTAAGTTATAATAACTTACTCCTAGAGTAAATATAACCCTCCTCATATATATATATATATATATATATATATATATATATATATATATATGTATATATATATATATGTATATATATATATGTATATATATATATATATATGTATATATATATATATATGTATATATATATATATGTATATATATATATATATATGTATATATATATATATATATATATATATATATATATATATATATATATATATATATATATATATATATTCCAATTTGGACAAGTGTCTTGGGCCCCAAGGGGTACCCCAATTTTATAAAGGAGCGAGAAAACACCCATAACTCATCAAGACACACGTGCGCCACCCTCGCCTTCCGACCGGCTCGGCCCGGTCTAGATGATTTAATTTTTTGGAATCTAAATTAGAAGAAATTAATTATCATTAATTAATTAATTTGTTGGAAATTAAATACTATATAAATAGTTGAATATTAATTAATATAATATTAATTAATTACGAAATGGTGGCGTGTCCTACTCAGACCAAATCTTAACCTAATTTTTGACTGGTTTGGTTGCTCTCCAAGAATTATACGTGTGACTTGCTGACCAAGTGAAAAACGACTAGTTTTGACTGGGCCAGTTCCACTCACCCACGATTTTCTCCCACGTTTTTTCTCCACTCAGTTGGATCCTTTGCCTATAAATAGAGTTCTTCAATTCATTTCCAAGGCACTCCAGAATTGATATTTGAATTCTCTCTTCTCTCTCTCTACTATGCTTCATCTAAATATTTTCTTTTATGTTTTCGACTGGATTAATTCTAGATACTACGACTTGTTATAATACCATCTGAAAGTGTATCTCTTCGAACGATTCATCAATGTGCAAGTGATAATCGTATTTTCTCAACGGGCTATTTTATCCTGGAGACGTCGTCAAACCTTGAACAACTTTACATAATTATTAGCAGTATGACGAAACGTCTTACAGGAAGCTACCTAGTACACAAGTCGTCCCTAAAATTTTCTTTTTGGCAGTATTTTCAAAAATCGGAAATAACAATTGTTAAGACGTTTTGTAAATGCCATGTCTACTGAAGAAATAATCGGTACTAATGCGGCCGTTAATATCACTGACAAACCATTTAAGTTTGAGGGCTCTAATTTCAAACATTGGCAAGCTAAGATGAAAATTTTCTTAACTTTGAAAAAGGTTGCCCATGTTCTGACTGAGGGTGACCCTGTTGCTCCTTTTGGATCAATCGGACTAACTAATGGTAAGTCAACTGTTGAATCAGACAAGACTTCCAAACATCCTGAATTAGACTCTGCTACAAAAGATAAATCCGCAACAAATAACTTACAGCTCCGGAAAGAAATTTCCCTATGGAAAAAGTATGACTACCTAAGCAAAAATCACATTCTGAATAATCTTGTTGATGATCTGTACGATTACTAGAGTAATTACAAGACTGTTAAACATGTATGGGAAGCTTTGCAGAAGAAATAAGATACTGAAGAAGCAGGTGCAAAGAAATATGCTTTTAGCCGCTACTTGAATTACAAGATGGTGGATTAAAAGTCTATGGAAGCTCAAAGCCACGAAATTCATAAAATTTCTCATGAAATAATTGCAGAAGGTATGCCCCTCAATGAACAATTTCAAATTGCTGTTATCATTGACAAACTGCCCCTAGTTGGAAAGATTTCAAAAACGTGCTTCGCCCTAAAACAAAAGAATTTTCAATCAAGAGTCTGATTACTTGCCTCTGAATTGAAGAGGAAGCTCGGAGACAAGATCAGAAAGATGAAGTCTTAGTTGTTTCAAACAACAACAAAAGATTTGGTGCGGTTCTGAATCCTACGGGCAAACAATTAAAGAATCAGAACCGTAATGTTGTGAACCGAATTAAGAATAGCAATCCCTCCAGGGCCCCATCTGCTCCATTTGCTAGGCAGCAACCACCACATCAAAGAAATGACGCTCCAATTTTCACTTACTACAATATTAGGAAACTGGGTCATATGGCAAAAAAAGTAAGAGCAGGCCTAAACATGTTGTTGGCTTAAATGCTCAAGTTAACTTGACTGATGAGCCATTCGTTGCTATGATCATTGAAGTCAACATGGTTAGTGGAAGTGATGGTTGGTGGATAGACACTGGCGCCTCTCGTAATGTCTGCTACAATTGTGCTATGTTCAAGACATACATTAATATTAAAGATAAGAAAGTGTTATTGGGAGATGCTCACACCACTAATGTTGCTGAAATTGGAGATGTTGAGCTGAAATTCACCTCAGGAAAGTCTTTGATCTTGAAGGACGTCATGCACATTCCTAAAATTAGGAAGAATCTTGTTTCTGATTTTCTTTTAAATAAGGCAGGGTTTAGTCAAACTATAGGGGAAGATTTGTACACCATCACTAAGAATGGTATTTTTGTTAGGAAAGGGTACGCCGCTGATGGCATGTTTAAGTTGAATGTTGATTTGAATAAAATTTCTCCTTCAGTTTACTTTTTATGTGATTTTAATATTTGGCATGCTAGACTTCTTAACGTTAATAAGCGAGTTATTTCTTATGCAAGCAACTTAGGCTTAATCCCCAAATTAAATTTCAATGATTCAAACAAATGTGAATATTGTAGTCAAGCTAAAATAACTAAAACTTCACATAAATCAATTAATAAAGAATCTGATCTCCTAGATCTTGTACACTCTGATATATGTGAATTAGATGGAACTTTAACTATAAATAGTAAACGTTATTTTATCACTTTTATTGACGATTGCTCTGATTATACTTATGTATACTTAATAAAAAATAAAAGCGAAGCGCTCGACATGTTTAAGATTTATGTAATTGAAGTTGAGAATCAATTTAGTAAGAAGATTAAGAGACTTCATAGTGATAGGGGTACTGAATACGATTTTGGGTTATTTAATGATTTTTATATTAAACATGAAAGTGTACATGAAACAACTGCCCCATACTCTCTTGAAATGAATGGTAAAGCAGAAAGAATATAACTCTTACTAACCTTGTTGTTGCAATTATGATGAATTCTGGTGCTGCACCTCACTGGTGGGGGGAAATTTTATTGAGTGTTTTCTATATCCTAAATAGAGTTCCCAAATCAAAAAGTAAGATCTCACCTTATGAGATATTAAAGAAAAGACAACCAAATTAAACTTGTCTTATTTGAGAACTTGGGGATGTCTGGCTTATGTCAAGATTCCGGATCCGAAACGAGTTAAACTCGCTAGTAGAGCCTATGAATGTGTATTCATCGGGTATGCAACAAACAGTAAGGCATACAAGTTTTATGAACTAAATGAAAAAGTGATCATAAAATCAAATGATGTTGAATTCTTTAAAGACAAACTTCCTTTCAAATCGAGAAATAATGGGGGCACTCAGTCGAGTTACATTCATGTGATAAGAAATACAGAAAGCAACAACAATATAGAAACAGAACTTCAAAGAAGAAAAAGAGTAAGAGTTGCTAAAGACTATGGGCCCGATTATATGACTTATAATGTAGAAGAAGATCCAATGAATCTTCAAGAAGCAGTGTCATCTCTGGATACAGATTTATGGCAAGAAGCTATCAATGATGAGATAGATTCTCTAGAGTCTAACAAGACCTGGAACCTAGTAGACTTGCCTCCTGGTTGCAAAGCAGTCGGTTGTAAATGGGTTTTGAAAAAGAAACTAAAACCTTATGGAACTATTGATAAATACAAGGCTCGCCTTGTAGCCAAGGGTTTTAGACAAAGAGAAAATATAGATTTCTTCGACACCTTCTCTCCAGTCACTAGAATTACATCCATCAGGGTACTTATTTCAATAGCTGCTATTTATAACTTAATAGTACACCAAATGGATGTTAAAACACCTTTTTTAAACGGTGACTTGGAAGAAGAAATCTATATGGAACAACCGGAAGGTTTTGTGATCCATGAATAAGAAAACAAGGTATGTAAGTTAGATAAGTCTTTGTATGGACTAAAACAAACGTCTAAGAAATGGAATGGAAAGTTTGATATATTAATGATATTGAACGGGTATAGAGTGAATGAAAGTGACAAATACGTTTATTACAAATCTGAGAATCGCATCTGCACTATCATATGTCTCTATATAGACGATCTACTCATATTTGGATCAAACATTTAGGTCGTTAATGTTATGAAATCATTGTTGTGCAACAACTTTGATATGAAAGACCTCAGAGAAGCGAGTGTGATTATTGGTATCAAGATCACACGATCCGAACAAGGAATTTCTTTGGATCAATCACACTATGTGGAGAAGATCTTAAAGAAATATAAATACTTTGACTGTAAACCTGTGTGCACACCATATGATCCAAATGTGAAACTGTTTAAGAACACTGGAGAAAGTGTCAGATAAACCGATATGCGAGCATCATTGGCAGTCTTAGATATGTTACTGATTGTACTAGACCTGGCATTGCATATGTCGTAGGATTGTTATACAGGTTTACGAGTAGGCCGAGCAACGAGCACTAGAAAGCTATTGAGGGAGTCATGAGGTACCTTAAAAGTACCATGCATCTCATCATATATTATAAGAAATTTCTTGTTGTACTAGAAGGGTACAGTGTTACAGATTGGAACACCTTATCGGATGATTCTAAAGCTATTAGTGGCTATATATTTAGTATATATGGAGGAGTTGTATCTTGAAAATCAAAGAAACAAATCATCCTGGCTCTGTCCACAATGGAGTCTGAGATAATAGCACTAGCCACAGCTAGTGAAGGAGTAAGTTGGTTAAGATGCTTGCTAGCTGAGATCCTTTTATGTGAAAAACCTATGCCAACTGTGTTGATCCATTGCGATAGTACCGCGGCTATTGCAAAAATTTAGAACCGTTATTATAATGGTAAAAGACGTCAAATAAGAAGAAAGCACAACACCGTTAGAGATTATATCTCTAAAGGAGCTATAAGTGGATCATGTACGCACTGACGAAAACTTAGCAGATCCTTTGACGAAAGGATTAGCTAGAGAAAAAGTCCATAATACATCCAAGAATATGGGACTAATGCAAGTGATGATCGTATTTTCTGAACGGGCTGTTTTTTCCTGAAGATGTCGTCGAACCTCGATTTGCTTTGCCTAATTTTTTTACAGTACGACGAAATGTCTTAAAGGATCTCATTATGAAAGCAATAGAGGTTATAACAAAGCCATAACACAACACAAATTGCATTTAGACATATAGCACAATATAAACAAAATAGAGATGGCAGGAAGACTCAAACCCATGGGGCCCACCCGAACCCGAATCAATGGGTGAAAATCCGAGTTGATTGGGTTCGAGTGCCACTTGATATTTCGGGTGCGGGATTGGATAGTGTGAAACCCGCACCCGAAACCCGAAATCACACCCGCCTAGACCTTAATTTTAATTGTAATGTTACCAAACTTGATGGAAAGTTTTAGAATTTAATTTAAATTTCAATGTTGATGGAAAATAGTAATGTTGATGTTGAAAAGTTCAAGTAAAATTGATGAAAAATTGTAATGTTGTTGGAAAGTTGTAGGAAATTTGATGGAAATTTTCAATGTTGCTGTTGTATTTTATGTGTTTTGCTACGGGTTCGGATGAAAAAATCCGAACCCAGCGGGTGAGACCGTGGGTATTATTTTGCCACCCGAATAACCTTTGGATTTAGGTTCAAACTCTGACGGTGATTTTGGGTACGGGTTTGGGTAGTGTGAAACCCGCACCCGACCCTACCCATTGTCATCCCGAAAAAAAACATTATCAAAACACTATTTATTCTAGCAAAATCAAACAAAAACAATCATTCAAAACAAAATAAAATCAACAATAATTAGTATAAAAATTACATGTAATATTTAAACTTAAAAACTATAATAAATATTAACTTTGCTGTAAGTTAAAATCAATTCTATAAACAAAATCAATTTTACTATAGGACAAAATCAATTTTACTATAGGACAATTAAAGCCAAAATCAATAGTTTGGTGTATAATCAAATATGTTAGTCCATGATTCTAATACTTCCCAATTGAAGGATCTCTCCTCTATAAGGACCCAAGAAAAAAAAGATTGAAAAACATGCATCTTTTGATACATAAAACTGGTTGAAAAACCAATACTTATCACCTATTCATCACTTTCCTTAGAATCACAGAAAGATCACAATCATCCCTTCCTTCATTCCAATATTCATCACTTTCCTTATAATGTTTGATGAGTCTAAATTAATAACAGTTTGCTGTTTTTTGCTATCATGGACTGGTTTATTCTGTTCGTGAATTAGGCAGGGCTTAAAAATAAATCCCCAAAAAATTTAAAATTAAAATGAGTTTTCTCTTGTTGCATAACAAAAAAACGAAATAAACACAAAAAAAAAAAGTGTTGAGAAACTAAAGAGCATGCAGGATGCAAGCTCTCCAATACAAAGCATATTTAGGAATGAGCTCAAAGTCTATATCAACTCGAATTATATTAAATATATTCTTAGTTGTCAAAAAAAATCTTAAAAATAAATTTATATTTTGATTTTCTAAGGTTTGAATAGCTTTGAAACAAAACTAAAAAAATAACATCTAATAGACACGAAATCAAGGAAATCATATATTTGTAGGCAAATTGAGCAATTACAACATGTCATACCATGACCATGCATCCTCTCCGTCATCTTTCGTGAACTTTCAGCAGTTGGATAAATCTATCAACTAAGAGATACTAGTTTTCATTACATTAAATTGTTGGAAAATTACCCCAAGCATTTCAGCATGTGGCATGAAAGAGTATTTAAGCATAGAATGAACTACATATCATAATAAACTAAAATCTTCCTTATAAATATATGACCAAGTTTATCAAACTTGTTCAACCCTTATCTTGTAAGTGGATTTTATCAAGTTAAACTTAAAATCTAATGTGGTTTCAAACGCATCATAGCCCAAAAAACTGCTAAATATGGTAATAGAACAATCCATTTGTTTTAATCAAATAAATACTAACCATTTAAGATTCCTAAAGATTCACATAAATGTAAAATCAACATTCATTAGAATAAATTCCACTTAACTGCTTTTGAGGCAGAGAGGATCAGTTACCACTTACCAGCATCAAAGCAATGATTGCTTCTCTGAGCCAGCGCATTGATTGCTTCTTAAACCTGCTCAATGGTACACAAAGCAATGATTGCTTGCCAGCGCATTGATTGCTTTTTAAACCTGCTCAATGGCACAAGGGAGTGAAAGCAGAGACTCGGTATACAACGCCATTTGGAATCTGTTTGACTTGATGCTCTTGGGACTGGAGTGACGCTCCAGCAGCTGTCCTTTGTCATTAAACTTCGTCAATCCACCTTCATTATCTCTTCCAATTATATCACCACTATTTGTAAAGCATACTATGGATAAAGAACAGTGCAATGCAGGATCAACAGAAAATTCAAGAATCTTAGTCCAAGATGAATGCACTGCATATTTTTTCATCACCCATATCTTAATTGTATGCATCTCCACAATCGATGCACATATAAGTCCGCCAAGTACCAGCAAATTATGGTTGCTAGGATAATCTTTATAATCAAAACCATAAGGCAGGGCTATCTCTAACATTCTGCTTTCCTTTAAATCAAAGGCAATAATAACGTCAAAATAAACGTGTGTTGGGACCTCCCAATTACGAACCATCCAATGAATAGAATCATTCAAGAGTAACCCGGCATTAGAATCACATCCATATTGAATGATCAAATGAGAATCAACCTCGATATATTTCCAGTTATTATCTCTCAGTGAGAAAATCTCAAAGGAAATGGAACAAGGTATCCTATAATCTAAATGACGACAATCACAGGAACCTAAAACTACCAAGTAATCATCAGTAGAATGGTCGTATGCAAGACCATACAGAAAAGTTTCAAGATAGGAACCGGAGACAATAGTTATACTATTAGGAGAGGGAGGTATGTTTTTATGGACACCTGTGGATGGATTCCATAGATAGAAGAAGTCAGGGTAACTAAGCAAAAATATAAACCCTCTGCAGGAACCTCCAATTTCAGAATATGATCGCGGGGGCAGAAATTCGTGGCTTAGCGAAGCATATGATGAGTCATTGTTAAGCGATGCATTAAAATCAATCGATAGGAGGGTTTCAGAATTGTTTCGTAAACAGACAAGTTTATCTGTGGGCGAGGCGGCAAGTTGAGAGTGTGAAGTTGCAAAATTGGGATTAGAGATGAGAGAAAACCATGACTTACATACGCACTTGCAACGCAATACATTCTTCACTGTTAATCTCAACAGAATTTCAATTATCAGTTCCTCAGGAAGATGAACGCTCTTGTTTAACATCTTGAAGAGGAAATTGCATTCGAGTAATAGTGGAATGGCAGAGTCGGAAATAATCCCTAGGCTATGGTTTAAATAGGGAAACTTTGTACTCCCTATTTGCTAGTCAACTTGACAAGAGCCTTTATTACCAGTTTTGATTAAAATGTGGTTATAGTTATAAATTCAAACCATTTAAATGATTTTAAAATAGTTATGGTTTGGTTTTTGAAAATAACCAATCATGCACACCTCTAGGGACCTTAGCCAAGTTGACTAGCAAATAAGGAGTACAAAGTTTCCGTATTTCTTAAGTTTGTTTATTTATTTAGGGTGAAAATCCAATCACTTAAATTAATTCTTAAAAAAATCTCGATTTTTATAAAATTTAATCGGACCATAATAGTTTTTCTCTTAATATTTTTTTAATATATATTTCTTTTACTTTTAAATTGTTAACACAGTAAATTTAAAAATAAAATTAATAAAATGTAAATCATAAATATAAGTAATCAAATATAAACTAATTAATTAATATTTAATTGAATTATTATTTAATTGAATTATTATTATCTTATTTGAATCAATTAAATATTTTTAAAAATTAATTGATTATTTAATTTGAATCAATTAAATATTTTAATAATTAATTGAATTGTTATTAAATTAATTAATTATTAAATTTGAAATAAGTAAATATTTATTTTTTAGTTATTTAATTTATTTTTATTTGATTAAGTATATTTAGGGTTTAAATTTTGTTAATTTTATTTTTAAATTTGTGTATTATTTGAAATAAGTAAATATTTATTGTGAGTTATTTGAAATAAGTAAATAAGTAAATGTTTATTCATAATTATTAAGTTAAGTAATGATCATTAGAAATATTAATAATAATTGATTTAGTTGTAAATTGACTAACATTTAACCTTAAGAGACTTGGGTTCAAGACTCTTGGTTACAAATTTTGTATTTTTTGTTTTAAATTCTGAATGATTTAATATTATGCTAAATCATGAAAGTTATGTATCACCAATGTACACTGGCGTTTTTTTTTTTTTTTTGAATTCTGAATTGTTTAATATTACTATAAATTATGAGAGTTATCTATTACCGGTGTTCATTAGGCCTAATAGTAAATACATAGGATGTGACTTAAAGGTCTCCAGAATTGATTCCTCTCCATATTAATTGATTCCTTCTTGCAATTGTTAAATGATAATATACCGGATGATGAAAGCTTCACAAAGCAAGAGGAGTGTAGGTTGGACAATGAACATGGATAGCTTGTAGCATAAGTTACATATGGTTAATTAGTTAGTTGAGAACCAATGTAACTATCATAACAAAATTTTGTTATGAATAATCATGTACATGTATGTGCATTGTTGGCTAGAGTGTAGTACCATGCATTGTATATAAGAAACTTCACACTCATTTTAATTGATTAAGTGATTCAATACATTATCATTTTAATTGATTAAGTGATTCAATACATTATCACTTCTTCTTTCTTTCATTTTCAAGCTTCGTCCATGAAACTTTTATGGAGTTTTCTCTTTCTTAATATGTTATCGCGAGTCTCTCGATCTGAGAGTACATCGTTTCTACATTTCATGGCTTCTCTTCGTAATCAACTATAGATCCTCAAACTATATCAATCTAGTCTCTTATTTGTTCATCCTAGCGATGGACCTTCATTGATTAGCGTGTCTCCAAAGCTCAACGGTGCGAAGTATCACTCGTGGACGCGTTCTATGCGTCGAGTACTTGGTAGAAACCTCAAACTCGAGTTCATCGATGGCACCACTAATTCAATTGTCGATATTTTTGATACATTGTAACATGCATGGAACAGGTGCAATATGCTTGTACATTCTTGGATTATGAACTCTGTATCTGAATCCATCGTTGAATCAACTGTGTTTATGGAAAACGCCAATGATGGAAAACGCCAATGATCTTTGGATCGATTTTAAGGAATGCTTCACTTAAGGCAATTTGGTGCACATTTCTGAATTGATGCAAGAAATCTATGCCATGCAGCAAGATTCAAGGTCAGTTACCGATTTCTATTTTGATTTGAAGATTCTATGGGAAGAAATAGATATTCACATTGCCATCCCTACGTGCACTTGTCCGCATTAAGTTTTCATGTCAAGCCATGTGTAGTACTCATAGGTATCACACTACTTTGTATGCTATCTGGTTTTTAACTGGTTTGAATCATAATTTTGGTGTTGTAAAATCTCAAATCTTGTTAATGGATCATCTTCCACCCGTGACAAATATTTTTTGATGGCTTTTCAACATGAAAGACAAGGAAACTTCAACGTTTATGAAGATCCAACCTCTCTTATAAATATTGTTGATTCCCGAAGATTCAAAAGAAAATATCTCATATCTCAAATTCTTTTGGCAAAGGAAATAATCGTGTGTATACTCACTGTGGTAAGATCAATCACACCGTTGATAACTATTATGTCAAGCATGGTTTTCCTCCCCACATGCAGATGAAATTTGCAAACCATTCTTCCACAAATAATCAAGATATTGATGCTACTTCACAAGTTACTAATGTGAAATCTATTCTTCTTCTATTACTCTTGAACAGTATGATCAGCTTATGCACCTATTACAACAATCCAATATCAGTCAATAACCCTCTACTTCCTCTAATCAAGTTCACGGTCAAATATTCAGTAGTCCATGAAAATTACAGTTATAAAAGAACAACTTATTGATCTAGTCTAGTCCTTCACTTACCAACAAAAACAGAAACAACTTTTTGTTAATCTAACAATAATAAACTTCATATAAGAAGGAACCTATATATGCCTTGCCTTTCATCTCAGGTCTAAGTCATGTATGGATATCCTCAACGTGGAAGCAACAGAAGTTACATAACAAAACCATAATAGAACACAAAATCTATTTACACATCTAGCACAATATAAACAAAATAGATTTCACATCATATTTTTTACCACCACTAATCAACAATGCATCCATTTGGCATAACTAGTGTTCATTGCTAACTAATCATCCCAGCTTAAAATTGATTTCATATCATCAACAAATTCTGTATCATGTCTTCAAACAAAATACCTTTAAAAGAATGGAAGGTAACACATTATTAAGGGAAACAATGGAAGTAAGCATGTTACTAATATTAAGACAGCAATAAAATGTAAAATATTGTAAAAAGAGAACATAATGATGGAATAAGATAAAGATGATGAAGTTCATGTACTAACTCTACTCCTCAATCTTGTTCTGTCTTCATGCAGTTTAACTATCTTGCGTATCAATACGCTTCATGATTTCAAGAGTTCATAATACACGATATGAATATCATCAATGAAATGGTAAATGCAAATAACTTCATAGTCATATTCTTGTTTATTATCGAGAGTCGTCTAAAGCTTGCCCAGTGCCACTAGGGAGTGAAAGCAGAGACTCTGTATAGACAACCATTTGACATCTTTGGAAGCAACAGTTACCGTAAGAGTGACGCTCTAAAAGCTCTCCTTTGTCATTAAACTTGACTAATCCACCATCACGAACTGTTCCAACTATATCGCCACAGTTTGTAAAGCATAATGGCGAAAAATCCGGAGCAGGATAAAAAGAAAAATGAAGAGTCTTAGTCCAAGAGGAATGCACTTTGTATTCTTGCATGACCCATATCTCAATTGTATAATTCTTCATATGATATGCACTAATAAGTCCTCCAAGTTCCAACAAATCCCGTTCTATAGAAGAAGTGTTACGAACACTGAAAATAAATTCATCCGGCAGAGCTATCTCTGACATTGTCATTTCCTTTAAATCAAAGGCAATAATGGCATACCTTGAAGTCTCATAATTATAAACCAACCAATGAATAACATGATTCAAGAGCAACCCGACTCCAGGATATACGCATGTATCAATAATCCAATAAGGAAAATGAGAAGCAGACTGAATTTGCTTCCATTGATTAGCTCTAAATGAGAAAATGGCTAAGTCAATAGAACTATCTGCAGGATCATTGGTGTGTTTGAAGGACCCCAAAACTACTAAGTAATCATCTGTTGATGGGTCATATCCAAAGCCATACAAAAGACAGGGAATATGATCATTGGAGGCCATAGTTATAGGAGAGACAGAGACAGGTGTGTATTTGATAACACCGGTGGATGGATTCCATATGTAGAAGTCTTTGTCACAAGTCAACAACAAAAAGCCTCTACAAGAGCCAACAATTTCACAAATAGATCGGAGCTGGAAAAATTGAAGGCTTAGCAAAGAAGAATATGATGAATCATCGTTAAGTGATGCATCAAAATCTATAGATAGGATTTCAGGAACATCAAAAAAATTGTCTAGGAACACAAGTCTATTGGTAGGCTCTGCGGCAGTAAGTTGAAAATGTGAAGTACCGAAATCGGGATGAGAGATAAGGGAAAGCCATGACTTACAGACGCGCTTGCAGCGTAATACAGTCTTCACCGGCAATCTCAACAGGATTTCCGTTATCAGTTCCAACGGAAGATGCACACTCTTCTTTGCCATTTTGAAGAGGAAAATGCCAACAAACAATTGTGAAATCGTAGAATCAGAAATAAATTGGGAAAATTTGGAAGACGATGCAAAGAAATTATAGCTTACGATAAACCCTAGTTTGTAGTTAGGGTTTCATTCAACTTTGTGAACAGAAACAATCCCTAGCCAGGTTTGCGGTAACTAAGCCGACTAGCAAATAGGTAGTACAAATGTACAATCTCCAACGCAAAAGTTTCATATAAACTACTTTGGGTCAGGCTAACATATAAGTAGAGCTGTCAATATGGACTACCACGCCCTAAACGGGCGGTCCCGGCGGACTCTGGATTTTTTAGGGTTGGGTCAAAAAGGCCCTGTGTAATATGGGCTCGAGATTTACTACCCGAACGCGATTTTAGATGGGTTTCGGGCTATCCGACCTTCAATGGGTTTTTTTATTTAAAAAAATTAAAATAAAAACTCCATAATATTTCTGTGACAGATTTGTCACGTGTGTGGGCTGAAAGTGTGGGGCCAAAAGAGTGAGGCCCACTCTTTTCTGAATATAGCAAACAATTTCCCATTTCAGTCTCCCACTTTTCACATTTGCCCTAGTCGTTTCCTCCATTGGCCAAGTTCACAAAGTTACCATTTTACTCATCTCTTCCATTTTACCAAAGCAAAGGTAAGTGCTTTTGTTCTTTCTCTTGTAGATTTTTAGAACTTGTTTAGGGTTTAAGAAGAGCTAGAACCTTTAGGTTAGTTTTGCCTTGGATGTTTAGTATGGTGGTTTATGTTAGGTTAATATGCAATTTGATTTGATTAGAGAACAAGTAGGATGTTTGGGTTTGGTCGTGTTGTTGATGGTGGAGTGCAGACATGGTTCTGTAGTTTTTGTTCCGATTTTCGCTCGAACCGCCCGACAGAGCATTTTGCTCGCCGGGCGAAGGACACCAGTTGTGAATTTTTTTTATTATTATTTTGATTATGGTGTGATTTTAGTGCTAACAAGTTGGTGGCCTGCTATTTGTGGTTTGTTCTTGTTTGTGCAGATGTTTAGCAGGCAAAGGAAGCGATCTAAGTAACAAAAGAATGCAACTGAGGTCGGTAGCTCGAATCCTCCACCTAGAGCTTTTGATGAATTGCGGTTTAGAAGTGCCAGCCACCAGGACCGTATGCCCATGCTGGAAAAGAAAAAGATTTTGGCGGAGAGGAAGTTTGTGATTGACACGGAGGGAGACTACAAAGTAATTGCTAACATCTTCAATGCTAAGAAGTGGGGTCGTTTGCTCACTCCGGTTGATTGCATTAACTATGAGATTGTCCGAGAGTTCTATGCTAATGCTCTTCAGCCGGAGGGGAGTTGTGTTCTTACAAGACTTTTGTGTGAGGTAAAGAAATTGATTTCTCGCGTAATGCTATTAGTGAGGTACTTGGCCATCCTTGGAACACCATTCATCCATATACTATGACTGATGAGTTCTCTGTAGCACGTAGAACTCATGAAGACCAAGAGGTAGTTTCTCGTGTTATCCTTAAACTAGGAAAGCGGGTGGAGTTGAACAACATCCAGGAGCCGATAAGATACAACAGGATAGATATGACTCATTTGGCTCAAGCGGTGTTGTTTATGATTGTGTTTGACATTAGGCCTAGGTTTCATAAGTCTTCTGCACCTCTTGATGTGGCTTAGCTTGTTCACCACATTCTGGAAAATAAGACGGTCGACGTTGCTAAAATAATTACTAATGAGATGAAGATTTTCATTGAGAACACTCATGGGGTACACTCTAGTGCTCCTATCATTTTTCCTTGTATGATTACTTCTTTGTGTCAAAAGCAGGGTGTACGTTTTCCAAGTGTGGTGAACAAAAGGGAGAGAGATGTGGTTGATGATTATTACATTAGTAGGTACTGTGCGGAAAAGTTGGCTGATAAAAGGAAGAAAAAGAAAGCTGCTGAGTCTTCTGCTGCAGGTGAGCAGAGTGAGAGTCTGGATTATGAGGATTGGGATTTGAGGTTGGAGGCTTCTTTTAATTATACTTGGGATTCACTGGAGGCTGGTAGGAGGTCTAGTGAGTTCTTGCTGGATTCCATGAGGCAGATGTATCTGCATCATTCTGCTCTATCGGTCGATGCCCCTCCTTTTCCTTCAAATAAGGATTATGCGGCTTATGCCAATTGGCCTGTGGGCAGGCCTTTCTTTTCTGAGGGGGTGGCAGATGGTGGTGATGATGATGATGGTGTTGATGGTGATGAGATACCAGATGACATTTTGGATTGATTTTCTTTTGTTTCTGTTTTTATTTTTATTATTGCAAGTACTTTAGTTTTAGTTTAAACTTATGTGATGTTTTGTGATGTTTTAGTAACTTTTATTGTTGGTACTTTGTGGTTTGAATTTAAAAATTTTAGTATTATTTTGTTGGTTTTATTTTAATGGTTGATTTGTTTTGTACATATAAGCGTGGTTTGACTATTTCTAATAGGTTTGGTTTTTTGTTCCTCAAGGAGCGTGTTTTGAAAAAAAAATAAGAGTTAGTATCAACTCAAAAGTTTGGATGGTGATTATATAATTCTCAAAAGTGTACAAAGAAGGTATTGCTTTAATCGCTTTGTAGAATGATAGCACGATAATGAAATTAACGCTTTATGCAAAATTCATGTTATGCATCATTTTATAAATATGTGTTCATGTGTGAATCATTAGGACATAACCATAGATGTGAGTAGCTTCCATTGTTCACCAAAATTATGTGATTTCTAGTAATTGTGTTTAGCTCGTTTGATTCATGTCAAATCTTGTGTTCATTTGAAATTGTGGAACTTAGAAGGGATCAAGGCATTGTTTGTGTAATTGAGAAAAACCACTATTCCAAAAAGGGCTTCAATTTACCTTGTTAATGTGTGTGCATTTATAAACCCTATTGAGCCGGAAGTTTTTGTGAGTGAATCCATTGCAAGCCAACAAATTATTAAGATTACCACTTAGTAGTTGTGTTGTTGATCAAAGAAAATTTAGTCAATGTTGATTCATTCTCATATTTTTCTTATTTAAACACTTTCCCTTGAACCTTTATCCTATTTTGAAAAACAATTCTTGTCTCTTGAGAAAGAAAAGTGTAAAGTTGGGGAGAGTGGTTCTTGTTTGAGAAGCAGTATAAGAAAGAATGAATGGTGAACAATGCATCTTTCAAGAAATCCCAAAAAGAAAAAAAATATATAAGAATGTATGTATATATATGAAGAAAAAAAAGAAAAGAGTGATTTCAAAGAGAAGGAAATTATAGAATAAAGAAAGGATGCATTGTGAAAAAAAAGGAAGTGAATATTGAGAAGTTGTGGGTTGAGCAAGAATGAATTTATTACGATTGAGAATTGTTTTTCTTGTTTCTTACCCATTTTTCGTTTCAATGGCCTTATATATAATATCCTTTCTTTTTAACCTAAGCCAAGTTACAACCGAGAAAAGTCCTTTGTGATCTTTGTCCCGTGGTTTTCTTTGTGAAATGTCAAGATGAACGCATGAATTGTTTCGGATGTTAACATAGTTATTAGCGAGAGTGTTTTGTCCATTGTAAAGATTATGCATAATCTTTGTTTTGTTAAGTAATTTAGGTGATTCATACATGAACATGTCATGGTCAGAGTTTGCATATTTTGAAGTTTGTGTTTAAGGTTTGATTCATTGTAGTGATGTAACTCGATCAAAGTGATTAAGTTATCTTGTGCGAGCAATTGTTGAGTTTGAACCATTCAAGTTTCCGGTTGGTTTTGTATTTTAAAACTTGTCGTGTTGATTTTGAAAATTTTCCTTTAATTGAGGACAATCAAAGATGCAAGTTGGGGAGATTTTGTTAAGTGTCAAGTGTAGTTATTTTTTCATGTAGAATTGTGTCGCCTTTTTCTATGCTTTTAGTAAAATAGCTTATGTAAATAAGTGATTTTGTCAAATGTGAATATTTGTTATTTTTAATATGTTTTCTAGTGTTTCAGTGTTTGGTGATTGCAAAAGTGCAGAAAAATCAGGAAAAAACCCGAAGAATCGAAGTTTTGGATGACACTGAAGGTGTCAGTGTTTGTGAAAGCTCGCCCGGCGCGTAGCTTGGAGGCGAAGAGCCGCCCAGCGAGCTATAGGCGAACTGGAGGAGAAAGGGGTGATTTTTTTTTCCATGTTTCTGCTTTGGAGCGCCCGGCGGAGCATTTGGCTCGCCGGGTGGAAGAAGATATTTTGTTCCCCCAATTTTGCGCTGCTGGTGGTCACGTGGGAGTGTTAGTGGGTTCCGCCCGGCGCTGCTTTTGGGCCTCCGGGCAAATTTGTGCAGAGAGCCCATGCTATTAAGAGTAGATTGTAGATATTTTTGATCATGCCATCTTTTGTTTCTCTCTCTTGACCTAGATATCAAGTTCTTGTGTAAAAAAACCCTAAAACCTTCCATTGTTCACAAAAATCATAGCTTTTAATCATCAATCTTTGAGACTTCAAGTTTGATGTTCATAAAGCTTGATTGTTTACTTGTTGCTCAAGTCACCATGGAAATGGGTGGCTAAATCCTTCTTGGTGTCAAGATTAGAGGTAGATAATTTATCTTGTAGTATGTATTTCTTTTGATCCTTTGTATGTGAACAAGTGATGATTAATATATGGTGAAAAACCTTGTGTTTATATTTATATGTGATTTGTTTTCTTATTGAGAAATAGTTTTCAAGTCTTGAACTAGGTTTTTCAACTATCAACAAATAAAGTTTAGAAATACCTTTGTGAGTTGATATTCACCAATATTAAGCTTTGAATGTTGTCATTTTGATAGTTAAGTTGAGAAATCATTTAAGGATCAAAATGGCAAATCTCACAATATGGTTTAGACATGAAACATATTGAAAGGATATGTGATTATATTTGTCATTTATGAGTTCACATGCTTTATCAAGAAAATACATATGAAGTAAATTATTAAACCCTAATTTTGACATTCTTTTACCATCTTTTAAAACCACATATCTAGTTTATCAATTCTTGTATGAGATCAAACAGTTCCGTTACCAAAAATCGAAACCACACTCAAAGTAACTTTAACTCAAAACAATATAAATTATAGAACGGCGGTGATATCGCACCAATCCCTGTGGAAACGATAAACTAAAAGTACTCCAATATACTTACAACAATAGAACATGAGCAAAGAAAAATAATAATTAATTGTTGCAAATGGTTTAAAATAATAAATAACAACTAAGTAGTGCATATGGTTAACAGAGTTTAGAAACATGTTGGCAATGATCCATCTAATAATTTTACCTAATGTGTTAGCATGATATGATTTTTCGTGACAAATAAGGCCAGAACGTGACCTAGTGGTGTATGCTTACAATGACTAAATAGGTACAATAAATAATTATGGAGCAAAATTCAGAGTAGCATTTATGATCTTCTCTAGTGGGTTTTTCTTTCCCTTACAGTTTTAGTTCTTTATCCCTAAAGTAACTAAATGGCAAAGTCTTCCTACTTGTTTTTTATCCATATTTGTCATGATATCCATTTATAAGCGGATTCATCAACACTTATAAATTATTATCTAGTGGCGTTTTAAGTCTTCCTACTTGTTTTTTATCCATATTTGGCATGTCACAAAATAAGCCACTAAAGTCAATTCTCAACACATTTAAAGGTTACTTTTCATTAAACTTCACACCAACACAAAGAATTTGGCTCATGGTGAGTAGAAGAAATACAACAACAAATGATCATAAGCTTAATATTTCTAAACAACAAGGAACAGAAAAGATAAATCTAAGAGTGACCCTTTTACTACTTGTAGAGTTCGACCAACAAAACACTACTATAAAAAAACACATTTAACCTCAAAAGTGAAATACATTTAGTATTCACTTATAAACAAATAAAAACTTAAACTGCAATAGATGGGATTCAAAGTGTGTCCTGATTTGTTTTTGTAACACCCTTCTAATACCACACATAAATATTAAACAATAATCAGAGTAAACATGAAAAAGGGCATTACAACTTCCATATAATTAAACAATACTCATGTCATGCCATAAAAGAGAACGTCAAACCAAACTTATTCAGATCATCATGTTAACACAGCGGAATTATCTTTAACATCTGAATAATAAAACAACCAAGTCATATACTTAAAACGCCAACATAAGCAATCCACCCAAATAAAAGAGTTTAACAAGTAACTCTAAACAACGTCCCCAGTGTTACACGACCAGAGCATGACACGGACCCAAACCGACTCTAACGAATTACTTGACGAGCTAATCCTCACCAAGTACAAGAGCTACTCCTCAATCTGAAAAATAACAACAGTAAGGGTGAGTCTCATTCACATTTAACCAATGTTATAGGATATAGATAATAATATATCAATCACATGCTATTCACCCAATTAGAGTTACGATCAGATTCACAACCACACAATCAGTACAACAAACACACAATCAACACATATTATAACATTGGACAATCTTCCATTCATGTTATAATAACGCAATTAGCCTAATGCAATGCAACTACATGCATGTGGTACCAAAATCCGGGATAACCCGTCTCACCGACCCACCATCGTCAAGGATACGGCAACACCCACTCACTAATTCCACACAATGGGAATTAGCTACCACTGATCCACCATCGTCAAGGACCAGCAATATAATGATTATGAAATGCATGTATCAACCATAACATGCTCATCATCAACATTAATCAACCAGGTATCATAATCATCAACCAACATAACAATTGATAGCCACATATAGTTTATACTATCCTCAACCATAACAAAACACATATTTTACATCGACAATATATGTATATCAACCACCAGTTACAATCACAACATCATAACAGGTCAAACATTCATTAGTGTGCCTATAAGCATAAACCACCACAAATAAATAAAATCGAGTGTTTTTAAAATAATTTCGAGTCACGATGCAAAACACCGTCTTATCATGTAAATTATCTAATTAGCTTCACTATGCTCGAAACGGCACCAAAATCCGGTTTACGGTTTGAAAGTTACACATCTTTTAATCTTTCCCAAGAAAACATCTATCGTTACAGCACGCGGCGCCATACACAGTTCGCGGCGCGGAACGAATAGAAAACACGCCTTCGCGGCGCAAACAAAGGTTTGCGGCGCGTACTGAGTTCATCAGAACTTCTTGGCTTTCTGCCAAGCAGTTCGCGGCGCCAACCTCTGGACGCGGCGCAAACTGGCGATTTTCAGGAATCCGAATCGCAGAAAACAGCCTACGATTTTGTCCTTCTTTCACCGAATCATTACCAAACCAATTCCATTTCAACCAGATTTCACGTACAGTAAAACAACACATATTATAACACATTTATAATACATTTCAACCATCCAATTAACACCGTACATGATCAATACAACATTATCAATCAATTCTCCCAAAACCTAACATTTCTACAACCTAAGCATAACTCAATTGACATAAACAACATGATCAATTCTATCCTACTACCTATAACCCCATAATAGAAGATAAATGGAAGAGTCCCCCCTTACCTGAAGGTTGATTCTTCGCTCTTCCTCTGTCGCACTTCTCTGCTTCTATTCTCTTTCCACGTTCAAGCTTTTTTCTTCTCCTTAGTTCTATTCCTCTTTTCCACAATTCCTCTATTTTGTGGAAATTAAAATAAAACTATTATAATTAGTAATATGGCCTACCAATACACCCCCCCCTCTTTACTAATCACTACTTAAGCCCATTTGCTTAATTTCTCCATAGCTCTCAATAATTCCAAATAATTCTCCATAATTCAATTAAATAAAATTTAAAATTAAATTATGGAAATATGGAGTGTTACAGTTTTTCCCCTCGATTTTTAATAAAACCTAAGGAATACGTTGTTTTTATTTTTATAAAAAAATAAAACATGTTGTGCCTTGGCATAATACCTCAGTTTTTTTTTTCGGTGAAAGTTTTGTCATAAAAAGCATTATTTGTTGTAGTGAAAGGTGAATTGTTCACGCCTAATTGTGCAATATCTTTCAAGAATAATATGGGGAGAGACATATCAGACTGTGGTCCAGTCTTCCTACTTTGTTATGAAGTATTTTTCTATAAGGATTTTTAACTTTTGAACCTCTAGGGAAGGCATGCTCTACTGAGTGGATGTAGTAGCACTCAAGACAACTTTTCTTAGATTTTTGTTCTCTAGCTTTCATCTTTATCTCTTAAACTTTACGGCTCAGCCATAATTGACTTCCTCAAAACTCTGTCATGTCGGCCCTAACATTGAGATTCAAACCTTCTACTATCATCTTCTAACTAAAAGCCTGTTGAATGGTGGTCATATATTTCCGGCGTGACATAAATTATTTCCAAACCTATTCGCTCTAGGTATCGATGCTCGTTATAACATATTTCTTGCGTAATTTGCGTAGCCATAATTTCAAGTTGTGTCTCTAGTACAATTGATGGGGAAGGTTTAACCCCCTATTCCTTCTTTGGCAAAGACATTGTATCCATTCAATCCATAGTATTTACAAAATGAAACAAGTTATATTAATTACAAGAAAAAAATTAATTAAAAAAAATTCACAAAAAGATTTGTCCTTGCCAAAAATGACCCCATTATCAGTCTTGAAAAGGTGCCAAAACTTCTTAATAAAAGAGAAATTAATCATCTGGTCCTGGATTTTACTGTCATCACACTGAGTAATCTCCGTGTTAATATTACATTGAGTAATCTCCATGTTAATATCACCAGAAATTCAACGTCTCAATCGGCTCAAAAGGAAGCAACAACTTGATTTGAAACGTATTAAAAAAATCACATTACAAAAGATGGATAAATTTAAATATTCTAAAATATATTAAAAAATTTAAAATACATAATTTTTAATGTAATTAAAATTAATTCACCTTTTAACTTTCAGACATTTATTCTTCTATTGAAAATCATAATGAGTAAAAGAACATGGTATTCATCACAAATGGAAAAGAGTCGGATATACCTTCTAATTCAGGTATTTTTATATGAAAATATTTATTTAAAGGATATATTTTTTTAACATTTAAAAAAATATATTTACATAGTCTAATATTCCATATAATGAAGATACTAATACGTCCTATTCAAAAAGGAAGTTTGTCACACAAAAAGAATGGGTTGCATACAAAATTCAACAAAGAGATACAAATCAGTCTACATTATTGTTTTCTAAAAGATTATTTCAACAATTTTTGGTGGATTCATTTAGTGCAATAGAGTCTTCACGCTTGAAGAGATTAGAGACTAACAAAAAAGACTTAAGAGCTGAAATGTACAAAGGGTTAATCGAGGCCATTCTTAGAGGAGAGACTAATCCAACTTCATCAAGAAAAAGAATTGTGTTTCCGTCTACATTTGTTGGTGGAGCAAGATATATGATACAAAATTATCAAGATGCCATGGCAATTTGTGGTTAGACAGGATATCCTGACTTATTTATCACTTTCACGTGTAACCATAAATGGCCTGAATTGGTTATTTTTTGAAAACATATCACCTCAAGTTAGAGGATAGGCCCGATTTAGTAAGTCGACTTTTCAAAATTAAACTTGATCAGTTAATACAAGACATCAAGAAAGGCACTATTTTTTGAAAAGTTAAATCACATAACCTTATACGTACTTTCATTCCTCATCTAATTTTTTTATCTATAATTATTACTCAAATGTATTTTTATGTAACATTTAAATATTACTTGAACTTATTTACTTCAAACTTGCAGTAATATATACTATTGAGTTTCAAAAGCGTGGACTTCCACATGCTCACATATTGGTTTTCCTTCAAACTAATTATAAGTGTGTTTATCCTAATGATATTGACAAAATAATATCTGTCGAGATTCCAGATAAAGATAAAGAGCTTGAGTTGTTTAAAGTGGTATCTTCACTGATGATTCATGGTCCATGCGGCGCTCAAAATAAAAAGTCTCCATGCATGTAAAATGGAAAGTGTTCAAAACATTTTCCAAAAAAAAAAATTGTTGATTCTACCATTATTGGTGTAGATGGATATCCAGTATATAAAAGGAGAGACAGTGATGTGTTTATTCAAAAAGGTGACTCATTTGTAGATAACAGGTTTGTGGTTCCTTATAATAAACATTTGTTATTGAAGTATAATGCTCATATAAATGTGAAGTGGTGCAATCAGTCACGGTCAATAAAATATCTTTTTAAATATGTTAACAAAGGGCATTATCGTATCACTGTTGCCTTTTATAGCAGTGGAAATGACCAAAATAAATCTGATTGTTTAGATGAAATAAAGATGTACTACGACTGTAGATATTTGTCAGCATGTGAAGCTGTTTGGAGAATATTTTCTTTTGATATTAATTATAGAGAACCATCAGTGGAACGACTAAATTTTCATTTAAAGAATGAGCAACATTTGATATATGATGATTATGCTGACATTCAGGATGTTGTGAATTAAAAATATGTTTATTGTACAAATTTTTTGGCATGGATGGATGCCAACAAAATATATCATGAAGCAAAAAATCTAAGATACAGTCAATTTCCAACAAAGTTTGTGTGGAAAGCTGAAGAACATAAATGGGCTCCATGAAAACAAGGATTTGCAATTGGAAGACTTTATTTTGTTCCCCCTGAATTTGGTGAGATATTTTATTTGAGGACTTTGTTAAATTATGTGAAGGGTTTTACATCTTTCGAAGAAATAAAAATAGTTAATCATGATACAAAGAAGACTTTTAAGGAGGCTTGCAATGCATTGGGATTTTTGGATGATGATAAGGAATACATATATGCAATTGTGGAGGCAAGCCAATGGGGTACAGGAGAATATTTGCGCCTATTGTTTGCAACTTATATCTAGCTATTATTAGAAGATGCCATCACTCTACCAAAAATGTCCTTTGCTCTTTCAAAATTTACAAAGTAAAAAGGGTATATTAGTACTTACATAAAGATCAATATAATCACACTCTCTAATCAATAAAGTGTTGACACTTAGCAATACAAAATCATTTTCTCATTTCAAATTATATTTTGCCTCCTTTTACAAATTAAACTATTTATATCTTTCACTCTCTTTATTAAACACCCTACACAATTCACAATTTTCATTTTAATTTTTTATCCCTCAATTTTCTTTTTCTCTTTTTATTTTTTAAATAAATATAAATAAATTAATAAATTGAATCTTTTTTAATGGAACGAGGAGAAATACGTAAAAATTTACTCAATCGAAAACATAACTATTTTATGATTATTAAAAAATTATTCATAATTACTAAAAAAAATCAAATGTCAAAATTTCTACTTTATTGACGAGCCACTGTCATCAAAATATCTTTTTTATTTGGCTTAAATAGTTCCGTTAAAAAAATGATGATGTGGCTAACACCGCTGTGACGTGGCGGCCATTTTTTATGTTTTTTTATATTTAATAATTCCACATAAGCTTATGTTTTTATGTTTGGTCCCTGTAGGGTCAAATTATAACATTTTCAAAAATGTGGGTAATGGGTTTCAAACCCACTCACTTTAAGTCATTTCTTTCATTCCTTTCCACTAAGTCACTTGTGCTATTTGATTTTTATTTGCAATGCATGCTATTTGGTTATAAATGATATTTGGTTTTTAAATGCATTAAATGTTGTTTGCTTTTTAAATGCAATGTATCCTCTCTTTTTTTGGTACACTAATGTATGCTATTTTTAAATGTATTTTTTATGCTATTTTTAAATGCATTGTATCATATTTTGTATCATTTTTACATTGGAAAAAATCAATTTATAATCAACATGTATATTTAATTGTTGATCGTATTAAAAATCATTTTTACATTTGAAATACTTTCGTATTAAAAATAAAATATTTCATAATATGTTCATATTAAAGATATTTTCCTTTTTAAAAATGTTTATGTTTATGTTAAATAAATATTTTATGTAATATATATGATGTTGCATTACAATGACATAATGGAAAGTGTGGCTTAGTGGTCATGTGAGGGTAAGAGGCATGGGTTCAACCCTTGTTAGGACCAAAATGTAGATTTTTGCATTCAGCAACGTTTGCCATGTCATAGTTTTAAATCTAGAATTTTGCATTCAGCAACGTTTGCCATGTCATAGTTTTTTTTAACATAACTTTGATGTTAAGGACCAAAACAAACACGAAACGAACATAAAATCAAAAACACGCTAACTTACACGGACGAAAACACTATTTAAGCCTTTTTATTTTAATTAACAATTGTCTTTATTTGAGACACAAAATTCTTATTTTCAAATGTCAAATTTTTTATTTTTTTCACGGGGCATTATCGGCAAAATACATATTTTATTTTAATTAACCATTGTCTTTATTTGAGACACAAAATTCTTATTTTTAAATGTCAAAATTTCTATTTTTATCACGGGGCACTATCAACACGATACCTATTTTATTTTAAGTAACAATTCTATATAAATACACAAATGAATGAATGACAATTCAATATATATTCATTATAGCATAAAATTATTATTTAGCTTTGTTATGATTTTTACAATATCTATCTCAAAATCATATTACATCTTTTTTTTATGGGAGAAAAAAATCATATTTCATGTTGCTCATTATAACTTTGCACTTGTCTTTAATATTATGGGACACAACAAGTTAGATCCAAGCAACAAAATATGTATAAATATTAATTTGCATTTGATAAAGTGACACTAGGCACAATCGGATAGATATAAACAAACAGGCATACATAAATTGATCATTTCAATAATGAAATATTTTAAATATTGGTATATATTCTAATCTTTTCATTGTAATATGATTGACGAACCAATTCATTTTTACTCTCAAGATAATTTGCTATTTAGTAGGTGTTGAGTTATCACTCATTTACACTTGTCTTTAATGTTGAAAAATGTGAATGAAATACTTTATGAAGTGTCATGAGACACAACCAATTAAATTCTAAGCAGCTAAACATACATAAACATAACTCTCAATTTGTAGTATAATTTTACACTACTAAATTATTTTTACCCGTGTGGACGCACGGGTATATTACTAGTTATTGTCAAAGCAAATATCTCGCCCAAATTTTGTTTGGAATAACACTTGAGAGTATTTGTGTGATGATATTTTACATAAGCAACGACGTCTTTTGCATATTGAAGGTAATTTGCAAATTAATTTAATGTGTATTCTTTTATTTTTGTATGTATTATGTATTGTGCTTAATAATTAATTTCTTTCAATTAATTACATATTCCATTAAAATTATAGATATGGTCTTGACTCCCGATCAACTAAAAAGCTACGCTTTAGTTGAAATAGAGACATTCTTGCAAAGTAATAACAAGAGTTTGGAAGATTATAATGAAATGCCTCAAGCAGATGTGTCATTAATACCCAAGAGAAATAATAGATTGATTTATGATGAATTGAACTATGACAGATAATCTTTGGTTGAGGAGCATCATAGATTAATGTCAACAATGACTGTTGATCAAAAAGGAATATATGATCGTATCATGAAAAGGTTAAATGAAAATAAACTAGGAATTTTTTTCCTTTATGGATGTGGAGGAAATGGAAAGACTTATATTTGGAAATGAATGTCAGCAGCATTAAGATCAAAGGGTGAGATTGTTATAACACTAGCTTCAAGTGGGATAGCTGCATTGCTTATTCCAAGAGGGAGAACTGCACACTCAAGGTTTTGCACACCTATAAATGTTGATGAATGCTCAACATGTGAAATAACTCCAAAAAGATGTTTGGCCGATTTAATAGCCAAGGCAAAGATGATCATATGGGATGAAGCACCAATGATGCATAAGTATTATTTTGAAGTTGTTGATCGCATTTTAAGGGATATTCTTCGATCTTATAATAAAGAAAGTTTAGATATCCTATTTGGTGGAAAAGTAGTTGTTTTAGGTGGAGATTTTCTCCAAATCCTTCGTGTCATACCTAAAGGAACTAGACAAGACGTTGTTCATGCTACTATAAATTCTTCCAATCTTTGGAATTTTGTGAAGTTCTTACATTAACTACAAACATGAGGATTCTAACTGGAAGTTCAATGTTTGATATTGAACAAAGAGCAGAATTTTCTCGATGAATTTTGGGAATTGGTGATGGAAGTATCGGAGAAACTAATGATGAAGATATCACAATCAATATACCAAACAATTTTCTAATTCCAAGTTTTGGTGATCCACTTGCCGCTATTGTTCAAAACACATATCCAAAATCTTTTTGAAAATATGACTGACCAGACATTTTTTCAAGGTAGGGCTATATTAGCTCCTAACAATATCATTGTTGACTCAATCAATGATTACATGGTGGATTTAATAATTGGAAAAGAAATAATATATTTGAGTTTTGATTCTTCGTATTATAAAAACTCAGATGTGTATATCCCAAATGATGTACACACTCTTGAATTTTCGAACACAATTATTTCTCCTGGACTTCCAAATCACAAGTTAAGATTAAAAGTTGGAGTACCAGTAATGTTATTGAGAAATATTGTACAGTCTTTAAGTTTGTGTAATGGAACACGGTTAATAATTACAAAAATGAGAAAATACGTCGTTGAAGCAAAGGTCATTTCGGGAAGCAATATTGGTCAAAAGTTTATATCCCAAGTTTATCATTGACTCCTTCTGATAAAAGAATCCCTTTCAAATTCCAACAGCGCCAATTTCCTTTAGCTGATTCATTTGCAATGACTATCAATAAAAGTCAAGGGCAGTCACTCAAACATGTTGGAGTATATCTACCACAACCAATTTTCTTTTATGGACAACTATATGTTGCCATATCACGGGTTACTTCAAAAAAAGGATTGAAGATATTGGTGACTAATGATGAATATGAAGATATAGATACAACATCAAATGTAGTTTACAAAGAAATATTTAATAATATTCTTTAGTTACTTAATTTTTCTTTCTTTAAATTTATACATTCTAAATTATCATAAAATTAAATTTTCTAATTTATTGACTTTCACATTAAATAAATAATAATATAATTGAAAATATAATCTATATGGTCTACAAAATAACTTTTTATGCAAATAACAAATAAATACCAACTATTATTAAAAAAATTATTTATAACATACCTATGCGAAGAACGGGTTGTTTATCTAGTAAACCCTAGTTAATATTTAGGGTTTCTTATGTTTATGTTTGCTTATCATTTTATATTATTGAGTCTCCTTGTTTAAAAAAAAATAAAAATGATTTTCATAGGCATTGCATGGTAAAGCCTAAGGTGAGTGTTAAATTAATAGCATATTTGGATTGGTTTTTGGAAGACCATAATTAATTTTAGAGGTATATAATTGATGCTAAGTGATTTTGAGGTATTTTGTTTATCAAAAGTAGAATTGATTCTACCTCCAGAATTGATTATACTTTGAGTTAGAATGTGTAGCTTCGGTCTTTAGAATTGATTATGAGTGATTTTTACACTGAAATTTAATGTTCATCTTACTTTTACATGAATATATCCACACAAAAAAACAATTATGTTAAAATTTTGTAAAAATCAATTATCAAACTCAATTCTGTTAGAATGAACTATTTCCGCCGTGAAATCTAAAAACTATACCATTACATTTAATTGATAGCTTAGATTTTGGAAAATTAAAATTAAAATATATATGTACATATTCTACCACTCAATCATATCTATACCTCTTATATTCCAATATACTATCTTTATTCTCTCCTACAGCGACATGAATTTTCTTGGGATCTTACAAGATATTTTAAGGGGGAAAATTATTTGGGATCTTATTTGGGAAAAATTATTCTCTCTTATTGATCTTACCTGATCAGATGGATCTTCGTGGCCTGCGATGGACTGGATCTTCTGAGAATTGGGGGGTGTACCTGCAAGGTACTTCGATGCCAAAGTGAGAAGAGAGAGCAATCAGAGTGCAAGTAGGTAAGGAGAGAATGAATGATGTTGCCTGACCCTCTAGTGAAAGAGGGTATTTATAGCCCCAGCGCTGGGCCAAGATCTCGCTATTGGACTGGAAACCCAGGCCCAATTCGGAGACTGCCAGGATCCTACTTGTGTAGTGGAGACCAACACGTGGTCTCCATCCTGGGTCAACCACTCCGAAGTTTAAGGGGAGACACGGTCTTTTAGGGAGTGCGTGGACTCCGCTTTATTCGGAGGGTCGGAAGCAAAGGAACCCTACGAGGAGGAGGGTCCCCGGCGGAAGGAGTGGGCGGAGGTGCTCGCAGGGAGAGCCTGCTTGGGGTCAGGCGGGTGGCCTTGCTCGGACTCAGTCCTGCCCGACCGAGGGCTAGCGGTCCTGATCGGCTGACGGGCATGTAATTTCCAAGGAGGAATATCCCATGGGCTAAGAAAGATTTGGGCCTTAGTCCAATTGAGCTAGGCACCGGCCCAGTCCAGAACACCTATATTTTACATCTGCCGATTAAGGCAACCGATGTTAAAACTTATATTTTACATCGGGCCATTAAGGCAGCCGATGTTAAATATTGTAGTTATTTTAAAAAAAAATAGCATTTATCCCCTATTTCACATCAGATAAAAGAATCAAACGGATATGGTATGTGTATTTTTCACATCGGACTACTGATTGATATAAAATGTCTTTGATTTACTACATTACTTGACTTTACATCGGACCCAGATCCGATGTAAAATGTTTTTCGCCTTATTTAAAAAGTCTTTTTTGCACTAGTGACATAAGAAATTAATTAATTCGCCTTATTTAAAAAGTCTTTTCTGCACTAGTGACATAAGAAATTAATTAATTTGCTTAGTTTGTGAAAGAAATAATTACGATGATCCTATTAAAAATTGCTACTTTCTTTCATGGCTTTATTATCCATTGCTTCAAGGATGATCCTATTCACTTTCTTTATTGGATATTTTGAGGTCAGAATTTGTTGTTTTTCATAGTGTTACGCTTGATGATTTTTTATAGATGAAAGAGGGTCAAGTTTGTTAGTTGAGAGAGAGAGAGAGAGATAATTTTAATATAAAGTGGGAGATTTATTCAATACAGTAATGAATAAAGATATTATATAGATTTATGTAATTTAAAGGTTAAATTTAAAGAGCCTTCACTTTAAAAGTAATCTGATTTAAAATAAAAATTTAATTTAAATAATTTTTTATAAAATATTATTCTAAGTACTTTATCATTTTGTTATGATTATTTTAAATGTTAAAAATTAAAAAAAAAATTAAACTCATTTCGTACCAAACGTCTTTGAAAGAAGTTATTTAATCCATAAATTGAACCAGAAGTCTTTGTATCAAGATATTTGATCCACAAAAAGTCATCAGAAAACGTACATCCAAGTTATCTGATTCACATATTGTCGCTCGAAAAAATTACATCCAAGTTCTCTAATCCTCATAGTTATAACCAGAAGTTTTGCAAGTAAGTATATTTTAATTTGAGACTTATGTATTAATTTAATATGAATGTATTAATTTAATAACATACAATATACAATATAATGTCATTAAAATCCATCTTAATAAATCATACATTGAACTAAGATAAGTTAACAATGTTAGGTACTGTAGGTATAAGTTGTTGCCAAAGTTGCAGTCGTCTCGCAAATTCTAACATCCAATATGTTGTTACAGGAAACAAAATTTCTTCCAATCCAATATGACTTCTGACATTGAAAATCCTTATTTCATTTTTACTTGATTAAAAAAATAAAAGCTAACATTAATATTTACATCAAAGTAAATAATAAATTTAACAAACATAAATATTTAAGTACTTGAACCTAGTGATTTTAGTTTACGAAACAAATGCAATAAATAGAGACGGTTGGAGAGCTTGAACTCGTCGTATAGGAAAGACAGTCATGCATGGATTATCTAAACTTCCAATAACGACATTATACTAATTTTCTATCAAATAACTTATATCTAGTATTGTCATCCATTTCTCGGGTGATTGAGGATCTAAAGATGACATCATCAAAGATTCTCTCGCTTATGATAATTGATCTCCAAATAACCTTTGCAATCAAAATAGTGAAGCGAAAAACTTCTGGGGTGATATGTAAATCCCACTTCTTAGAAAGACGAAGAATTGTCGTTGCAGCAGCTAATATGATATGAGCCTTATCGTTTTCACTGCACACAGGAAACACAACAAAGTTCATAAGCAAGTTAATAGTTCAGTGAAACATCAACCTAGTGTAGAGAGATAGAAAGTCAACCAGAAAAGGATTAAAAATCAGTTGGAAGTTACATAAAAAAGATAATCACTTATATTAGTCCCTGCCAGGACTTACCAAGAGGCAAGATCTTTGCAAAACAACAAAATACCAAGAGGCAAGATCTTTGCAAAACAACAAAAAACTATAGATTATATTTTACCACAATATGAATCAGAGAAATGGCTCAACACTTTTATGAAAACTTAGGAGAAAAATTAACATACAATGTTTGACAACCTCACAAGTATCTCATTGAACAAACTCAACAGACTATTGTTGTGAAACAAACTCTTGTTATGAGAATAATGATGGCAATATAGACTAAAATCAACAAAATCAGGGGATACCCAAGACACTTGTGTTGATGACAGACTTGAGAGGTGGGCGAATTTGAATCAAACTAAAGATAGGAGAATCGTGCTTTCGGATCAGAACATGTATCACTTGTGTCACATCGATTAGCAACAATAAAGTACAAACGTCCCTAGTCATAAGCAACCCCAATTGTCCCCCACTTCTCATGATCCAGAAGAACCCACCCAACACATGTAAGTTTGTATACAGAAACAAGATTATTAGAGAATCTAAGAATGCAACACATTCATATAGTTACTACCTGAAGTACTTGCAAGAAAATAATGTATCATAACTATCATAAACTATTATTCATATATTCTAGTATAAACGTACATAATCCCGCAATAAAAGATAAGAGTGTCGCAGAAAATAGGTAACACAAATGGGAAAATTCAAGGATTAGAGTTGCAGTTAGTAAAATTTGCTTGCCATACATATTATTAGAGGTGTCAATTTATGGGGCCAATTAATTTGAGCCCCCGGCCCCATAATAATGGGGCTTAAAGAAAATTCAAAAATAATAGGCCCTTAAACACATAGGGTCCAAAATTAAAAGGCCCCAAAATTTAAAAGAGGGCCATCAGACCCCAAATCAAATAAAATAAAAAACTTAATTTAAAAAATAAAATAATAAAAAATTCAAAAAATAATAACTTTTAAATAAAAAAAATGTTAAAAATTATAAATAAATTAAAACTTTTTTTAAAAAAATTCAAAAAAACTACGTTAAATAAATTCTAAAACTAAAAAACAACTTTTTAGAAAAAACTAAAAAAGTTTTTTCAACCAAAAAAATTAAAAAATTCGGTTAAAAAAATTCAAAAAGTAAAAACAACTTTTATGGAAAAATTATGTGACTGGTTAGTATAAGATATAAATGAAAAATTGAAGTTTGAGTTTGAAAGTTCTTTTCTCAAAACTTTTTCGTTTGTTTCGGTTAATGTTTTCCAGCAAAATCTAATTAAATTTTTTAAGTAAATAATGCATATTTGTAAATCTAAACCTCAATAAATAAAAGACATCTAAACCTCACAGGAAATTAGCAAAATTAAAAACTTTAAACTTCAATGAATCAATAGGCCAAACAATAAATAAAGAAAGATAAAGCAAGTTTAATCGAGGCATATATTTTTGTGATATATTCAATAAAGAGTAAAAGAAAAAGGAATGAAGTCAAAACTGAAACAGTATTAACATTAGTAAAATACAAACTAATATGTAATACTTCATATAAAAGTAATGACAAAACCATTATATTTAGGAGATGGATAATAATCTCATATAAAATGGATTTTGTTTGGAAATTGCTACAGTACATATTAAATATTTGGAACAAAATAAAGGCCATTTATTAGGGCCCAAAAATAATAGATTTATTGAGGGGCTCAAAATTATGGGGCCTAAAAATAATTTCATTAGTAGAGGGTTTAATATACTAGGGCTTTAATAGGGCCAAATAATAAGGGCTTTTAAATATTGGGCCTATTTGACAGCTCTACATATTATACATTGATTTATGCAGTCAAATTCTTACTAGCAACAATACATAAAGCAACAAAATTCTACTATGACAAAGAGGTCTAACCTGAATTTGCAGTAGCTTCAAGTTCCAGAATTCAATTTCAAAATCAGTTGAAAACCCTATATCACAAATTTAACAAAGGAATCACTACCTCTAACAAAAAATGGTACATAAAGCAAAAAAATCGAAAATCACAATCAACATTAAAGAAATGATAGTTACCAGATGCAAAGAAGAATGCTAGAGAATAGAGATTCACGCCGGCACCACCTTTAGAACGAAACGGAAGGAATGAAAAAACGAGCTATTCAAGATAGAGATTCACGGTGACGCCATTGAAACAAAGAGGAAGAAGACGACACTGTTCACCATATTGAATTTGAGTTTTGAAAAAATGAAGCGAAACCCTAGAAGGGTAGTTTCGGAATTTCAAAAATTGTTGAGGATAACTTGGTAACTTTGCCTTAAATGTAACTCTCCGTGTTTTTAAATTTTGATTTCTCTCTCATCTATCGCAGAATGATAATTGTGAAGCTACTTGGATCAGCTTTTCATTTTTACTCAAAAAATTATTTTTTAATATAAATGATTTAAAAAAAATCTGAAACAAACACTTCCAAAATAGTTAAAAATGATTCTTATACTAAAAAAATAGATTTTTTTGAAAAAAAAATCTGAAACAAACGCAGCCTAATAATCTTTTAACTTTTTTTTTACTTTTAAATTGTTATCACTTTAAATTTTATCTTTTTTTGTTATTTTTTAATTATTAAATTAATTTTTATAATTAATTTTGATCTTATTTTTAAATAATTTAGATTTAAAATTATAAAAGAAATAAAAAATTGCTCCAAACCAAAGTAGAATTCTCATGATTTTTAACAATATTAAATAATTCTGAATTTAAAACAAAAATAAATTAAATTTAAGTCTTTTTAGATTAAATGGTAGTAAACTTGCAACTAGACCAATCAATTTTTATTGTTTATATTTTTAACGATCAATACTTAACTTAATAATTCAAAATAAACATTTATTTATTTATTTTAATAATAAAATTAACAAAATATAAATCGTAAATAAAATTAATCAAATATAAACTAACTAATTAATAGTTAATTGAATTATTATTTAATTGATTTAATATTATATTATTTGAATCAATTAAATATTTTTAAAAATTACTTGATTATTTAATTTTAATTAATTAAATATTTTAATAATTAATTAAATTGAAATTAAATTAATTAATTATTATTTAATTTGAAATAAGTAAATATTTATTTTTGTGTTATTTAATTTATTTCTATTTTTATTAAATATATTTAGGGTTTAAATTTTGTTATTTTTATTTTTAAATTTTGTTATTTTTGAAATAAGTAAATATTTATTGTGAGTTATTTGAAATAAGTAAATAAATAAACATTAATCTATAATTATTAAGTTATGTAATGATCATTCGAAATATTAATAATAATTGGTTTAGTTGTATAGTGACTACAATTTAACTTTAAGGTACTTGTGTTCAAGACTCTTGGTTATAAATTTTGTATTTTTTATTTTAAATTTTGAATCGTTTAATATCACTATAAATCGTGAGAGCTACTTATCACTAATGTACGTTGACGTATTTTTTGTTTTAAATTCAGAATTGTTTAATATTACTATAAATCATGAGAGTTATCTATCACCGGTGTACATTGACTTCCTGGTAAATGCATAGGATGTGACTTAAAGTTCCCCAGAATTGATTCCTGCTAGCAATGGTTGAATGATAATATACTGGATGATGAAACCTCCACAAAGCAAGAGGAGTGTAGGTTGGACAATGTACATGAATAGCTTACGGCATAAGTTACATATGGTTATTTAGTTAATTGAGACTCAAAGTAACTACCATAACAGAATTTTTTTATGAATAATCATGTACATGCATGTGCATTGTTGGCTAGAGTGTAGTTACCATGCATTGTATATAAGAAACTTCACACTCATTTTAATTGATTAAGTGATTCAATACATTTTCACTTCTTCTTTCTTGCATTTTCAAGCTTCATCCATGGAACTTTCATGGAGTTTTCTCCTTCTTAAATTGGTATCATGAGCCTCTCGATCTGAGAGTGCATCATTTCTACATTTCATGAATCCTCTTCATAATCAACCTAAAGAAATATTTTAATTAAGTCCTATTTGTAATTTTACACACTCTGAATTCATAATGACATTGTCTCACACATTTAGATACCGAAGTGACGGTTTATCGAATTAACATAGACACATTTGAGAGCCAACTAGGAATCTGAAACCCAATACAAAACTACTATTGTACCTACATTAATTAATTTTGTTAAAGCCAAATCGACAGTCTATGTTTGGTGCATAATCAAATATGTTAGTCCTTGATTCTATACTTCCCAATTGAAGATCTTCACAACAAAATGGTTGAAAAAAATGAAGTGAAGTAGCAAATATATAAAAGAAAGCAACTTGAATAAAATTAGAAACATTGTTGTGCAGGTTTGGAACTGGTTATTCTCTATGTAATGTAAACTTTAAAACATGAAACAAAGCAAACCCATAAATTCATTGGTTTGTCCAGATTTATAGTTTTCTTTGTTTCCATATTCCAATTAAAAAGAAATATTTACATACCCATTCTCACATAGTACACCCTTACTTACTAAAGAAAACTGATGCATATAAATAAACCAACCTGCAGTGTTTAAATTAAATAGTTCGGCGACTTATTGAACAACAACCTACTTCACTATCCAATATTCACTAGTTAATGGAAACTAGTTACATGAGAACAACTTACTATCGAAGTTCTCAAATTATGAATCATCAACCTATGATCCAAATCTCAAATTGCAAATTAGGAACAACAATGCATAACTAGTGTCAATTCCTAACTAATCATCCCAGCTTAAAATTGATTTCATATCATCAACAAATTATGTATCAAGTCTTCAAACAAAATACCTTTAAAAGAATGGAAGGTAACACATTATTAAGGGAAACAATGGAGGTAAGCATGTTACTAATATTAAGACAGCAATAAAATGTAAAATATTGCAAAAAGAGAACATAATGATGGAATAAGATAAAGATGGTGAAGTTCATGTACTAACTCTACTCTCAATCTTGTTTTGTCTTCATGCAGTTTAACTATTTTGCATATCAATACTCATGCTCCATGATTTCAAGAGTTCATAATACACACAATATGAATATCATCAATAAAATTATAAATGCAAATACTTCATAGTCATATTCTTGTTTGTTATCAAGAGTCGTCTAAAGCTTGCCCAGTGCCACTAGGGAGTGAAAGCAGAGACTCTCTATAGACAACCATTTGGGATCTTTTGAAGCAAAAGTTACTGTAAGAGTGACGCTCTAGTAACTGTCCTTTGTCATTAAACTTGACTAATCCACCACCACGAACTGTTCCAACTATATCGCCACAATTTGTAAAGCATAATGGCGAAAAATCCAGAGCAGGATGAAAAGAAAAATTAAGAGTCTTAGTCCAAGATGAATGCACTTTGTATTCTTGCATGACCCATATCTCAATTCTATAATTCTCCACATTATATGCACTAATAAGTCCTCCAAGTTCCGACAAATCAAAATTTATAGAAAAAGAGTTACGAACACTGAAAATAAATTCATCCGGCAGAGCTATCTCTGACATTCTGGTTTCCTTAAAATCAAAGGCAATAATAGCATACCTTGAAGTCTCGTAATTATAACAAAACCAATGAATAACCTCATTCAAGAGCAACCAGGCATTAGCAATAGTCCAATAAGGAAAATGAGAAGCAGACTGAATTTGCTTCCATTGATTAGCTCTAAGTGAGAAAATGGCTAAGTCAATAGAACTATCTGCAGGATCATTGGTGTGTTTAAAGGACCCCAAAACTATTAAGTAATCATCTATTGATGGGTCATATCCAAAGCCATACAAATTATCATTGGAGGCCATAGTTATAGGAGAGACAGAGACAGGTATGTGTTTGATAACACCGGTGGATGGATTCCATATGTAGAAGTCTTTGTCACATGTCAACAACAAAAAGCCTCTACAAGAGCCAACAATTTCACAAAAAGATCGGAGATGCAAAAATCGAAGGCTTAGCAAAGAAGAATAAGATGAATCATCGTTAAGTGATGCATCAAAATCTATAGATAGAGTTTTAAGAGGGAAACAATAATTTTTTAAGGAGACAAGTCTATGGGTAGGCTGTGAGGCAGCAAGTTGAAAATGTGAAGTACCGAAATCGGGATCAGAGATAAGGGATAGCCATGACTTGCAGACGCACTTGCAGCATAATACAGTCTTCACCGGCAACCTCAACAGGATTTCCGTTATGAGTTCCAACGGAAGATGCACACTCTTCTTCGCCATTTTGAAGAGGAAAATGCCAACAAACAATTGTGAAATCGTAGAATCAGAAATAAATTGGGAAAGTTTGGAAGAAGATGCAAAGAAATTATAGCTTACAATAAACCCTAGTTTGTAGTTAGGGTTTTCGTTCAATTTTGTGAACAGAAACAATCCCTAGCCAGGCTTGCGGTAACTAAGCCGACTAGCAAGGTAGTACAAACTACAAATGTACAATCTCCAACGCAAAGGTTTAGTGTATTTATTAGGTGTGTTTGTTTTAAATTATAAAATATTATATTTTTTTGGAATCATATTTTTAGGATTATTTATTTCTAGAAATAATATTTTTATTTATGTATTTGGTTAAAAATAAAAAAAAATTGGGAACATTTATATATTTTATTTAATTTTAAAACTTAAAAAAATAAAAATAAATATTAATGTGAATATTAGGATTTTTTTTAAATAACCAGTTATTAAAAAAATACGCAAATAACCATGTTTCAGAAGTATTTACGCAACTAACCAGGTTTCAGAAACGACCAGAACATATGCGCCAACTGAGATGGCACATCCATGCAAAATTATAGAGTAGTCGCCACTTCATATGGCGCATGGGTGAGGTGGCGCCATCTCATTTGACGCGTGCATGTTAAAAAGTAAAGCATGCGCCACTTCACTTGGCGCATACTTGTATTTTTTTTTTCTATATTAAGTATAAATGGAGAAAAATGATAATATTAATCTAAAGTTATGATTACATGTTCGTTGATTGACCGACGCACTTCCTTCGTATTTGGTCGTTGATTGACCCACACGTTCGAGCTCCGTCGTCATCGAATACACAACAACATTACCAGGAAACCTACACCCCCAACAACAAATCCAACACACTTCCACCACCCATGCACGTCGTCGATCTACTAGCAACCAACCACGCCACTATAAGGAACACCAAGACCAACAAATTCCATATACCCAAACTCAAAACCAATAATATATACCATACAACCAACAACGTCATGTGGGTCCATCCACCTCTTACCTAAGCCCCAACCTAGGCGAAGATCAACAATATTCTCCAACCAACCCAACTTACAGCAACCATCCATTCGCCGTACCACCCAACCCACTCAACACACCCAACTCACTCAATACACTCAACACACCCAACACACCCAACACTCATCTGATTACTATACCCCAGAAGACCAATTTCCATTTTACCAAAATTATTCAAACGACCAATGCTACCGACCAATGCTACCGACCCATGCATAACAGACCCCCCCACAATTCCGACCAAACTTTAAGAACATGGGTAATCGACTTTTCGAAAGCGGGAATTCTTCTATGATGCATACTGACCTCTTGGATTTTATGGATCCAGATTGCATTGATTTGCCAGGGCCCTCGACCCAACCACAATAGGAGGGGCCTAGACGGCGGAGTACTAGGAGAGGACGGAGACATGAAAACTAAAATGTATTATTTTTTCAACCATATAATCATAACTTTAAATTAATATTATCATTATTCTCAATTTATACTAAATATAAAAAAATACAAGTATGCGCCAAGTGAAGTCGCACATGCTTTACTTTTTAACATGTATGCGCCAAATGAGATGGTGTCACGTGTAAAAATAACACCAATGCGTCAGATGAAGTGGCGCATGCTCCTATTTTTTGCATGTATGTGCCATTTGAGTTGGCTTATGCGTTCTGGTCGTTTCTGAAACCTGGTTAATTGCGTAAATACTTCTGAAACATTGTTATTTGCATTTTTTTCAATAACTGGTTATTCAAAAAAAAATGAATATTAGTGGTAAGTTTTAGTTAGTTAACTTTATATTTATGGGAATGTTGAATTTCCACTCTTTATAGATGAGAATAAATATGAGAAAAATCATGTGTAAAATAATTCTTAGAAATAAAAAGTACCTACAAATAATTTTAAATTTTTCATATCATATTTTTGAAAATATATTTTCTATCCATGAAACAAGCACACCCTCAAATTTTCAAATTTAATTAAGTTTTATCTCCTACTTTAACTTATTTATAGAATTAATTTTTTAAATTTAAACTATTTTAATTCTCCTTTCACTTTTTTATATTGAAAATTATTTAAATTTATATTTTCTATTATAATTTTTTTTAAATAAAATCCAATAAAAATATATTGTTCATGTCATATTAATAATTTGAAAATTACAGTTAAATTTAATGGGATACATTGTTGTTATTGGTTGACAGTGCATCACTCATTTTCGCTGTAATAAGTGATTACTTTTCTCTAATTCATAAAAATAAGAAGGTCTTATAATCGAAGTTCTCGAATAACAACTGATTAATCTAGGATCCAAATCACAAATTGTAAAATAGAAATCCTCAGCTTAGGATCCACCACCTCAATAAATCAAATTGGGTGATCAAATATTAGCAAGAATGTATATACATACTAACAATTCATCACTAATTCATTTTGCCTTTTTCAAAAAAATAATTCATCACTAATAATTTATTATAAAAAAAAATATTTAGATTTGCCTTCAATACGGTACAATTGGCATAGGTTTTTTTTCATAAAGGAGCCTTAGCTACTAATCTTCATAGCCAGAATGGCATGAATCTTGAACAATGTCTTAAACACTTGTGTAATGCACCAAAGGTTTGAGTAAAACACACCATTTGATGAGATTTAGAAGCAACATAGGCTTGCAAGCAAAGATCTCAAGGTTTGGATTTGGTTTGGACATGAAATTGGACATGGCTTTGGACCTATAATTTAGCTCTACCATGGCCACTTCTCCTCATCGAAACTTGGTGCTCAAGCAAAAGAAATTCATGTTATTGGTACCATTGGAAAGATGAGATCACATAATACAAATTTGATATTAAGAATTTATTTTGAATCAACTTGGATCATAAAGAAAACTGGCCAACAAAATCCAATGTTGAAGCTGAAAAACACTTAGAAAAAATTTAAGTTTTTGACAATTCCACAACTTTGACATAGCACTTTGTCATAGCACTTTGTCATGATCCCGTGATTAAATGAGGAGTGCTTTTGAATTCAAAATTTTCACTATGGTGTAGTATGATATATGACCTTGAGATGCAACCCTTGTTTGCTCATTTTGGTTGCTTGAGGAAGAAGTTACAATCTTGAGAAGTTGGCTACTTGAATATGTAATTTGGTACTTAGAAAAAATTTCAATCTCTTCAATCTGGCCCTTTTTGCAAGTTACCTATATTTTCATGATTTCTCTTGATCAAATTCACTCATCAACCATATTTTCATGATATTTGTCATGAGAAGTCCATATTTGACAAAAAAATCTTAAAAGTCAAACTTTGACGTTGAGCAGTTGACTTTTCATCTAATGAATTTCAAATTTTCCAAATTCAATGAAACATTAGGATCATGATACAATCTTCATCATATTGAGATATCTTAAGGATCATAGAATGATATTATTGATGATCTCTTGAATGATGTGTAAGAACAAGATTGATTATGCATCTGGTTTTAAGTTTTGATGATAACTTTACATGTTATCTTAAAGAACAATTGTGTACTCTAATGGTTTTTGTCTAGTGTGTAGCTTTTGCTAAACAGGTTCTGACTCTGGTATGAAAGCGTGTGACATCATCAAATTCTGAACTCAACACTCTAGAAGAATACTTACCTATGTTATAAAGGAAGTCAACATTTTGGAATGCTACTTCTGCAACGGTTCTAAGCAGTGTCAGTACAAGAGCTTTTAATCGTGAATTTTGGAAGGAAGCTTTGGAGTCCTTCTAAAGATTTGTTTTTGTTATCCCATATTCTGAAAATGCTGAAGATAAAGGTTCTGCTAAAAAATTTCTGAAGATATGAAGACATCTCTTATAAAGACCAAATGCTGAAGACTCTGAAGACAAGGTTCTGCTGAACAAGTTTTGAAGATTCAAATACTTAGGCTCTGAAGACACAAGTTATGATGCTTTTACAACATGCTTCAATCGACATATAATCATAATTCTTTAAATACTTAGAAGATCAAAAACAACTTGCGTGTGATGGTGAGCATAAACGTACTAACGTAAACTGTGACCTCTAGTATTATAGGGTGATGTAAGGACAATTCTAGTTGTACTTGTTATCTACCATTCCCACCATGACCATTGGATACTTTATAGATGTACTTTATATTACTTATTCTACCCTCTAACCAATCTATCCTTGTCTATAAAGGAAGACATTGGAAGAATTTGAATGCAACAAATCAGTTTTACAAAACTATACCAAAGTGCTGCAAAAACTCTGTTAGAGAAAATCTTTGTATGATTTTATATTAATAGCTAGGAGCTTTTGTTCGTATATTGATTTCAATGCTTTTGGGTTGTTGTACTTAAACATCGTGTAATCTGCTTATTCGAAGCATTTTGGTATACACATCTTTGTAATCAATGGTAGTTGATAGATACCTTAAGGGAGTAAGTGATAGTCAGAATTCTCAAGACTTTGGCTGCGGTCATTGTGGTTTCAGGATAATGATCAATTGAACTTGTTGGGGGTTGTCAACAAGGTAGATCAAACTTATTATGGTTAATTCCTTAGGGGACTAGTATTAGTTAGAATTCTCAAGAAGATATTGGTTGTGGTTATTATGGTTGTCTGTAATCGGTTTGGTTATAATGGATTAAGTCCTTATTGAGAAGGAAAAATCACCTTGGCAGGATGGACTGGAGTAACTTCGTTAATAGTGAACCAGGATAAAAGTGAAGGTGTGAGAAACACAAGAAATGGGGGTTTGAATTGGGTTGCATCAAATATAATATTTTCGCAACTCAAAACACAAGGTTAACAAGTGAATAAAAATATATGAACACAATAATTTTTATCTCGGTTCACTGTTAAAGAAGTTACTCTGGTCCACCCGCCAAGGTGATTTTGCCTTCTCAATAAGGACTGAATTCACTATAACCAAATTGATTACAGACAAGCACACTGACCATAGCCAATACCTTCTTGAGACTCCTTACTAGCACATAATCTCTCAAGGAAACAACCACAATAAGCTTATGATCAACCTTGCAGACAACCCCAACAAGTTCAGCTGATCCTTATCGTAAAAGCACTATGACTGCAACCAAAGTCTTCTCATGGCTTCTAACTAGCACCTAGTCCCCCAAGGAAACAATCAACCAAGTTGATTATAAGTGTGTATTACAAAGATGCTTCTAATAAGAAGATTACACAATGTATAAGTACAACAACACAAAAGCGTTGAAAGCAAGATATTGAAAAAAGCTCCTTGCTAAAAATACAAAACTATACAAAGATTTTCTCTAAAAGTGTTTTTGCAGCACTTTGGTGTAGTTTTGTAGAACTATTTCGTTGATTTCAAATTCTTCCAATGACTTCCTTTATAGAGTAGGACAGAGTCGCTAGAGGGTAGAATAGGAAATACAAAGTACAGCTGTAAAGTCCTCAACGGTCATGGTGGAAATGGCAGATAACAAGCACATGTTCGACTGTCCTTACGCCATCTTATAAGAGTAGAGGTCAAAATTTAGGTTAGTACTTTTATGCTCACCATCACACGCAAGTCGTTATTTATCTTCTAAGTCTTTAGAGGCTTTTGATTGTATGTTGATTAAAGCATATTGTAGATGATCAGAACTTGAATCTTCAGTACCTAAGTCTTTGAGTCTTCAGAGCTTGTTCAGCAGAACCTCGTCTTTAGAGTCTTCAACAGTTGGTCTTCAGAAGCAACGTCTTCAGATCTTTAGAACTTGTTCACCAGAACCTCGTCTTCAGCATCTTCAGAACATGGGACACAAAAGTAAAGCTTTAGAAGGCCTCCAAAGCTTCCTTACAAAGTCACGATCAAAAGCTCTTGTACTAACGTTCCTTGAAACTGTTGCACAAGTAGCTTTCCAGAATCTTGACTTCCATTATAACACAGCACTAGTATTCTTCCAGAGTGTTTAGTTCAGAACCTAATGATGTCACACACCTTATTATCAGAGTCAGAACCTGTAAGGCAACAACCACATAATAGAAATAAAATTGTTAGTGTATACTATTGTTCTTTAAGATAACATGTAAAGTTATCTTAAAAATCAAAGGCCAGATGCAGAACCAATCTTATTCTTACAAAAAATAGTTGTGTTCATCTATATTTATTCACTTGTTAACCGTGTGTTTCAGTTGCAAAAAGTTTATATTCAATGCAACCCAATTCCAACCCCCCATTTCTTGTGTTTCTCGCACCTTCATGATGCACATTGGAGCTCAACCCACAAACTCTATTTCCTGTTTTTTTATGAATGCCAAAACCCTAGCTGACTTCAATCATCTAATGAACCAATGATGAAACCCTAATGATGAGATTTTGATGAAGATGATGATCTCTTAAAAATGGGAAAACCCAAATCACAAGAAATATGTGATTCAAACTCCTTTATGATCATGACAATGAACCACTTGAACGTCAACTTGTGCGTGATAACCAGATGAATAAAATGTTATGCGTGTCTATGAATTCAAATAACTTAATGATTTGATGCATATGATGTGGGATCTTAGGTCAAAAAATCAGGGTATGACACCATCTGAACTTTAGGTCACTCAATCAGCTGATTAGTCAAGAGGTGGTAAATGGCATACCAAGTCTTGTGATGTCCGACAAACTTTATGAAGGTTGCTTAGTCATAAAGCAATCCAGAAACTTTTTCATTTTGACTATGCCAATGCGATCATCCTTCATACTCGGAGTTGTACATGCAAATGTATGTGGACCGTTCAAAGAGCAAACCATTGGTGGAAGCATGTATTTTGTTTCATTTGTTGATGAGTTTAGTCGAAAGCTCTGGATCTATGCGATCAAGAAAAATGACAAAGTATTCAAAATGTTTAAGAGATTTAAGATACTTGTCGAAAACCAGAGCGAGAAGAAGATCAAAGTTCTGCAAACAGATGGAGGTAGTGAATACACATCCAAGATGCTTGAAGAATTCTGTGCAGAACATGGTGTCGATCATGAGGTAACTGCTCCATATACGCCACAACATAATGGAATTGCAAAAAGAAGAAACATAACCATATTGGATATGGCGAGATGCATGTTGACGCATAATTTTTTTTCAAAATCCTTACGGGGTGAAGTTGTTTCCACTGCTGTTTATATTCTGAATAGGTGCCCTACTAATAAATTGAAGAATAAGGTTCCCGAAAAAGTGTGGAGTGGAAAACGACCATCAGTGAGTCATCTGAAGGTGTTTGTCTCTATTTGTTACAAGCATCATAAAACTGGAGCATATAGGTTATTCAGTCCAATTAATGAGAAGATCATGCTGAGTCGAGATATTGTTATTGATGAAAATTTTGTCCGGGATTGGAATTCTGGTAATGCAATTAACAAGCCATTGGTGAGCTATGGCTTTGACGAATAAACTGATCAAGTCGAAGTAGAAGAAATTGTTGATATTCCAGTCGAAGCAGTTGCTGACATTCCCGACACAATCGAAGTCGAATAGGGTGTGGCTGGTACAAGCCAAAAATCTCAAAGAATTAGAGTTCGTCCAACAAGACTTCAAGACTATGAAGTGACTAGCGATGCCGAAGTCACACCAAATGGAGATATAGTTCATTTTGCTTTACTTTCAGGTGCTAAACCAATCAACTATAACGCGACTTTAGAGAATAAACAATGGAAGTCTGCTATGGTCAAAGAGTTACAGACAATTGAAAGAAACAACACATGAGAGTTAGTCGAATTGCCAGAACACACAAAAGCTATCAAAGTGAAGTGGGTGTTCAAGTTGAAGCACAATGCTGATGGATCAATAGCAAGACATAAGGCAAGATTAGTAGCTCGAAGATTTCTTCAGAGAGCATGACTCGACTACTCTAAAGTATTTGCACCTGTCACAAGATTGGAGACTGGCATATTGGTTGTCACCTTTAAGGGTGTCTGCGGTGCGGTTTGGGCGGTTTTTACGTAAAAAATATTTGAACCGCAAGAGAAAAAAGTGTGCGGTTCAGTTGGCTTTTAGAATTAAACCAAACCAAACCAATGCGGTTTGGGTTGGTTCGGTTTTTAAAAAAAATTATTGAGCCATACATACACATATAGATGACGACATAGCTTTGTATTTAATCATTTATGCATTTTCAAATAACAACAAAACTCGTCATATTTGGACAAAAACTTCTCATTTAATATACAAAAATAAGATTAGATAAAAGTGGAATAAAAAACATAAAATAGTAGCATAAAATAATATCAAAAACATTATATTGAAATAGAAAAAAAGAGGAGTGAAAGATTATAAAAGATGAAAATAAAAAAACAAAAGAGAGGAGAGATTAGAGAATAAGAGGAGCATTAAAAATATAATTGGAAGAGAGAACATTAGAATAAAAATAATAAGATGAAAAAGAAAGAACTTAAGAGATGAGATACTAGAGAAGAAAAGGTGATATGTACTTGAAAAAGAAAATGAGAAAAAGGCACGATATCTCTAGGTGAGATTTGAGAAGACTTAGACTAGAACCTTTTGTGTGAGGAAGGGAAAATCATTCGTAATCGTAAGGCTAAGACATAATAGGTTTGAGTTTGTGTTGGTTGTGGGTTAAGTGAATGTTGGTTAAAACGTAATGCAGTTTGATTTGGTTTGTAAATTGCAAACCGCAAACCTAACTGAACCGCGCAGTTTTGTTACAAAATGGCCCAAACACATCCGAAACTAATGCGGTTTTTTGCAGTTTTAGTTTGGTTCGGTTCACTTTTTTGGTTTTATATTGGGCTGGTTTGGTTTTGAACACCCCTAGTCACCTTGACATGCAAGCAAGGTTGGTAGACATTTCACTTAGATATGAAATCAACATTTTTGAATGGAACCTTAGAAGAAGAGGTCTATGTCACACAATCTCAAGGGTTTGTGACTCAAGAAGAAGCCGTAAGGTGTATAAGTTACACAAAGCGCTTTATGGCCTCTAGCAGGCACCTAGGGCATGAAATAAGAAGATCGACTCATACTTGGTCAAATTGGGATTTGTCAAATGCAAATCTAAGTATGGTGTCTATGTTCATGTTGTAGAACAAGATATAACAATCATCTGCTTATATGTCGATGACTTGCTAGTAACTGAAAATAGCTTTGAGAACCTGTCGAAGTTCAAAGAGCTGGTGAAGAGGTAATTTGAAATGTCAGATATGGGAAACTTTTCGTATTTTCTAGGCATGGAATTTCAAATGTCAAAGCAACATATGGTGCTACATTAAAGGAAGTATGTCAAAGAGATACTCAAGAGATTTAGGATGGAAGACTCGAATCTTGCATCTTCGTCTTTCAAACCAAATTTGAAATTGGAGAAGTATGCAGAGGAAAACAAAGTCGATGTAACTTTGTTTAAATAAATTGTTGGATCTCTGAGGTATGTATGCAACAGTCTACCTAATATAGGTTTCGCGGTTGGATTAATGAGTACATATTTGTGTGAACCAATGGTGTCACATATGAAGGCTGCAAGAAGAATCTTGAGATACTTAAAAGGATTGATAAACTATGGAATTTTATTTCGACGAGATTCTGGAAGCAAAGAAGTTGTGGTTACTTGTTATTCAGACGCTGATTAGTGTGGAGATAAGGAAGATCGAAGAAGCACAACTAGCTATTTCTTTCAAGTTTTTAGTGCCCCAATCTCATGGTGCTTGAGAAAGCAACCTGTGGTGGTATTGTCAATGTGTGAGACTGAATATATAGCAGGATCTTATGGTGCGTGCCAAACAATTTAGATTAGATATGTGCTTGAAGAGATCGAGGTCTAAGTGAAGAAACTTATGGTGCTGCAGATCGACAACAAGTCAAATATTAATGTTGCAAAGAATCCAGTTCTGCATGGAAGGAGTAAGCATATTGAAGCTAAATTTCACTTCTTAAGGAAAAAAGATAAATCAAGGTGAACTTGAAGTAAGAAATTGTTCAAGTGAAGCACAATTGGCCGATATTTTCACCAAAGGATTGAAGATCGACAAATTCCTGAATTTGAGAAAGAAATTAGGAATAGTTTAGATCGACTATGATTAGCTTATGTTCGACAACTTGGATTATACGGGGTATGTTGAGATATTAGATATAATCCAAGTTGAGTAATTCAAGCCCAAACCCAATTAGGATTTGTTAGCCTACATACGGTACAAGTTAATTTTATATAAACAAACATACTTTGTAATTCATTTTGTACAATTCAATAATATCAATCCTTATTTTCCTTATTCTTTATATCATTCTCTCCTCACTAAAAGTGTCTCATGCACTAACTAATTTAACCCTAATTTTTCACAATAAATTACACCAACCACTCTAACACATATTCACACACGCAACCAACACTTTAACCAAACAACAACTTTCAAACACCCCAACATCAATTTTCTTTTTTTTCAACACAAGAGTTCACCCCAAAAACCAAAATTTTACTACCTTTCAATTGAAACATTAACTTAACATACAAGTTACAACACAACCACACTACCAATTCACATCAACAGACAACAAAGTAAATTTTAACAGAGACATATATAAGAACTTCATCAACAACATAAAAAAGCCATGACATACTAAATGCTACAGATGAAGTAAAGAGTTATTCCCAACCACCCCAAAATACACACAACTAACAATTAACTCGTAAAAGTGATCGTTAACTCATCGATGTGGAACAAGTCTACTAGAACCCGACCAATGATAACTTTAATTATTTCCTTTTTTTATTTTATGATCAAGTTTTATTAATTTAGTTGTAATCATTGTTTTGTTTAGTATATATTAATTTTTCTTTTCAACATAAAACAAACAAATACTTTTTTTTTTATATAAAATACTCAATTTCATGATATTGATTTAATGATATTATATATGAGCAACAATAATTTTGTACGAATCTATTATTTTTTGTGTTAGTATCCTTAACAAAAAGAAGCTTTTACAACGCTTAGTTGTCGTACTTATTGACTCAATCTCATTCTCATATAAACAAAACTTGAAATGGTATATCTATCCAAAAGATTCCAACTTAGAAGCTGACACAAACACAGTTCTACAAGTGTTGTTTATTAATCCCTTAACTTATCTCTTCCCCAATTGGATGTTACTTTTGTAACACCAATTTTGTGTGTTATCTAATTTTTCTATGGCTTCTCATCTTACTCTTCTTCATGCTCCTCCTTTTTCAGTTCCCACAAAAAACCTTCATTCCAAATATACTACCATAAAAGCACTCAAACCCACCACCAACTTTCCTCCTTCTTCTTCTTCTTTCCTTCAACGTTCTTCATTAACAACACAAAGAGGATCTTGTTCATCACTGATTGCATGTTCCTCTTTAAATGGTAGAGGGCCAAATGATTCAGTTGATGATGGTGTTAAGAGCGTGGAGCAACTTGTTGAAGAGAAACAACGAGCTGAATTGTCTGCTAGAATTGCATCAGGAGAGTTCACTGTCAAACAGGAATCTGGGTATGTATCAAAAACCTTAAAGTTTTCAAATTTTGATTCTATTCTTGATTCTTTGTCTTAATTCTATGATGGGTTGGTGTTAATATCATCATTATTTAAAGTATAAATTTGATTTGGGGATAGTTCCAAAGTGATTTTTGTTTGCTTTTTTGTTGTGGGGTTGATATAGTTTGCCTTCTGTATTAAAGAAGAGCTTGTCAAATTTGGGAGTGCCCAATGAGATTCTGGAGTTTTTATTTGGCTTGTATCCCAAAATTCCGGAGGCGAAAGGGTCGATTAAAGCCATTCGAAGTGAGGCTTTCTTCATTCCCTTGTATGAACTTTTCATCACATATGGTGGGATTTTCAGGCTTAATTTTGGTCCAAAGGTTAGTTAACTCTTTTTTCCAGCTGAATTTTAGTTCATTTTCTCGTTGAAAATAATGTCTTGTATGAGGATTTTGAGATTCGAAACTTGAGAAAACATGAGAGAAAAAATGGAGAGGATCTGTTCCCCTTATATCGGATAGTTGATGAGGGTTTGACTCACATGCTTGATCTTCTATCCATGACAATTGAATAACTTAGGTTTGTTACGATCAAAGGGTCCCTCATTAGTAGGTGCTTTGTAATCACCTATGAAAGTAGAAGTAGTTGAATGTGTTGGTGCACCATAGGTAATCATTTTGATTATTTGCCATGGCACTGAGATGGGGAGAGACTCCTCTCACCTTATTATGTCGATAGTAAAAGTTGCATTAAATGGGATAATTGACTTTCTTTATTGGATATTTTGCAGTCCTTTCTGATAGTATCGGATCCGGCTATTGCAAAACACATATTGAAAGACAACGCAAAGGCTTATTCTAAGGTAATCAAATCAACATTAAACAATGATTTACACTATACAATTGCTTTTATGCTCTGGCACTTCTTCCTTATATTGTTTGTTACTTCTCCACGTGCAGGGTATCTTGGCTGAGATTCTTGATTTTGTAATGGGGAAAGGACTTATCCCAGCTGATGGAGAAATATGGCGAGTTAGACGGCGTGCTATAGTTCCAGCATTGCATCTGAAGGTTTTCTAATGCTCTTTCTTAGACTGATTTACTTATAGTCACTGTTGAATCATATCCAATATATATTTCTTGGCTGCTATTGTCATGAATCAAAGAGTTCCTTTCTGAGGTTGGAAAAATTATTACAAAGCTGTTTATGACATTTGGATCTATTCATTTTATGGTGTTTGGAAATGCTTGCAACTACTTCACTTTTTTTTTTCTGAAATCACTTTTAAAACTTCTCTATTTTGCTCTTGATTTTTGTTTCTTGATTGTGATTTTAGTTTGTAGCAGCTATGATTGGCCTTTTTGGACAAGCTACAGATAGGCTTTGCCAGAAGCTAGATACTGCTGCATCAGATGGAGAAGATGTTGAGATGGAGTCACTTTTCTCTCGATTGACGCTGGACGTCATTGGCAAAGCAGTGTTCAATTATGATTTTGATAGTTTATCAAATGATACTGGTATAATTGAGGTAAACATTTTGGAATATTCCCGTACCCAGGCATACACCCTTTAGTCACTATTATAAGCAAAGATTCCATTTTCAGGTTCAGTGAATAGTTTATTTATCGGTCTCGATATAGATCAGACAGATTAATTACTCAATTAACCTGAAAAGAGAATATTCGCTTATAATAGTGACCAGAGTAGTATATTGATATGGAGGCAATTGCCCCCATCAGCAGCCAACTTCTTTCGGCTCCATTTTTTACCTTAATAGAAATTAAAGGATCCGCCGCTTCTTACCTTTCTATCCTTTTTTGGTTGTTGCTCTGGTTTACAATTTATTTTGCTTATTCTGAGTGAAGTTACCATGTACAAGTTTCAAATTGTTGCACTTTACCTAATTAGTCAGGCTGTTTATACCGTACTGAGAGAAGCAGAAGATCGAAGCGTTTCTCCTATTCCCGTCTGGGATATCCCAATATGGAAAGACATATCCCCACGTCAAAGGAAGGTTGCTGCATCTCTCAAGCTTGTCAATGATACACTTAACAATCTCATCGCAATATGCAAGGTAATTTTGTCATTTCATCGACACAAACGCCAAGCTTATGTTCTCAAAATAGATTCAAGTAAGATACGTATGTAATGTGCAATTATCGTTTACAGAGAATGGTGGATGAAGAAGAGCTACAGTTTCACGAAGAGTACATGAATGAACAAGATCCAAGTATTCTTCACTTCTTGTTGGCGTCCGGAGATGATGTATGTTAGCTGCTTTTCAAATTATTTTAATTAATAGAGAAACTTGATGTAAGTGCAAACTATGAAAGTAACGACTCCTTGTAGTTTTCAAGTAAACAACTTCGCGACGACTTAATGACAATGCTCATTGCTGGACATGAAACATCGGCCGCTGTTTTAACTTGGACCTTTTATCTTCTTTCAAAGGTAATAAATTTGTGGCTAAGATTAAATTAAAATAAATGTGTTTATTTATATCTATATCTATACACATGTGTGCTTGTGTGTGCCTGCCGTAAAGCTAGACCAAAAAATGCACACACTTATTTCTTTGTTGTCAAATATGAAAAATAATATTTTTTTTCTTGTTTTATATTGGCTGCAGGAGCCTAGTGTCGTGTCAAAGCTCCAAGAAGAGGTTTAATGAGATCCTTAGCTTTCGCATTATTATCAAAGTATCCTATTAGATTTCTTGATCGCAAGAATAGGATAATATATACATTTTCACAGGTTGACTCGGTGCTTGGTGATCGATTTCCAACTATTGAAGACATGAAGAAACTCAAATATACAACTCGAGTGATTAACGAGGTACAAAGATGACATATCTCCCATCATGTGTTAAAGTGATTATTTATAGCAAGCAAGAGATGAACTTTTCTTCATATACTCAATTTTCAGTCATTGAGGCTTTATCCACAACCACCCGTGTTGATTCGTCGCTCTCTTGAAAATGACGTACTTGGAGAATATCCTATAAAAAGGTAAAACTATCATCTTGTTTAGCTGGTTAAGAACAGTTTCGTCGAAGTTTCTTGTCTTGTATAACTGCATTAACTTTTATTCCCACACAATATGTGATATAATACATTTTTTCCCTCAACATGCAATATTCTGAGTCTTTCTTTCTTAAATACGGTGAATTTAAATTTCACGTTAATTATTTGCAGAGGAGAAGATATCTTTATATCTGTCTGGAACCTGCATCGCAGTCCAACCCTGTGGGATGGTGCCGATAAATTTGAACCGGAAAGATGGCCGTTAGATGGACCTAACCCTAACGAGACGAATCAAAACTTCAAGTATATTACCTCTATCTTATCAACTTGCATTGCATGATTTATAATAAACAAGCAAATAATTAATATGTTATTCTTTCTATCAGATATCTTCCATTTGGTGGAGGACCGCGAAAATGTATAGGGGATATGTTTGCTTCATACGAGGTACGCACTTATACTTAAGACTTGTTGAGGGCAAATATTGTACACATACTAACGTAACAATAATTGTTCGTATGCTTTTATGATACTTATCGTAAAGACTATAGTAGCCCTTGCAATGCTTGTTCGACGGTTCAACTTTCAAATGGCGATTGGAGCTCCACCGGTAAGTTTGTTTGTTACTTTATTGCGATATTTTAGTAATACTCGGTTTTGGTCCCTATTGACTCAACTCATTGTCTGTTTATAGGTTGTGATGACTACTGGAGCCACAATTCATACAACACAAGGATTGAATATGACTGTAACTCGCAGAATAAAACCTCCTATTGTGCCCTCGTTACAGATGTCGACATTGGAAGTGGATCCGTCCAAGAACATTTCTGATCAAGAGGAAATAAGTCAGAAAGGCCAAGTTTTTCAGGCTCAAAAGTCCTGATTTCTGGAAATGGATTCATATAACATAAAATGAATTGATTATTTGTTAGTTCCTTTTTCAAAAGGAAGAGAGCAAAACTTCAAATCCTTCACAATTCATAGTAAATAGAGTACAAGTCACAGGTCATTTCTTATTGAAAAAGCTTCTAAAGAAATATAGTATTTAAGTCAATATAGATTATCATCTATGTAGGGTCAGCAATACTATGAATGTGGATCAAAGTTACAAGTTTTATTCTATATATGCATTTTTTGTTATTTTGTGTTTATCTTTTTGTTCCCAAAATGAAGGATCGATCGAGGCTTGCAATTACATGAACTAACTTTTATTGTTAAAATGAATTATCAACAAAGAAAGCAGTTTAAGATGTTAAATAAGGTAATCAGGTTCTCTTATATTTCATGTGTTTTTCTATACAACTATGTCCAAAACCCGTGCGTTGCAGGTAGGATTGTTCAAATAAACTGTGAATCGAACTGAAGTTAAACTAATTGAACCGTTATGTTTGGTTAGTGAACCATACTATATTGTACAAACAGTTCTAGAACAGTTCTAGAACTGAACCATATAGTAAACTGAACTGAATCTAAATTGAAAATATTAAAATACTAAAAACGAGTTTTAAATTGAAAATATTAAAATACTAAAAACGAGTTTTAAATTGAAAATATTAAAATACTAAAAACGAGTTTTAAATTGAAAATATTAAAATACTAAAAACAAGTTTTTAATTTTTTTTTATAAAAAGGAAAATAGTTTCACGGTTCGGTTTGGAAAAAAATTGTCTACTAACAGTTCAGTACGGTTCGAAATTTCAAAACGGTATACCAAACCAATAATTTTGGTTCGATTTGGTTCTGAATAAATTGAAACGGTTCGGTTCAATTTAAATAAACTTTTAATATGATTTAGTTCGATTCAGTTCAATTTAATTAAACTTTTACTATGATTTAGTTCGATTCGGTTTATTCTTTTAATAAACTGTACCATGAACAACCCTAGTTGCAGAGTTTTAGGGAGATGAAAACTATAAACATTAAATTGAAAAGGGAAAATATAAATTGTAGAAGCTCAACAAAATCCTTCAATTTATCCTAATAACACTATTGACGGTAAATTGGATAATAACACTGGACTGTTCTGAACTATTTCTGGAGAAGCCCAACAAAATCAGCAGGACAATTTACATTTCACAATCGACTGAAGAATAAACATGATTACATCGAGATCTATGTAAGGACCTATTTATCTAGAAGACTTGTAGCAACCAAAGCATCCTTGTATGGAGAAATGTTTATTTATTGAGGCTACTGGCTTGGACTCATCCTTAGTATCAGGTTTTTTGGGTCGATAATGTTTATAGAAGGCGTTAACTGCTCCCACAACCCCATCTTCGTTTTTCATGGAATTGGCAAGTTCAACAGCCCGCACTTTCACCTGCATAAAAAACACAGAACAATAGATCAAAAGACATTAAAATAAGACTAGAAGAAAAGTCCCTTTGTCAATGAACAAACAGCACTGATTGGCATACTTAATAGGTAGTATCTATAATATGATCACTGATATTTGTTAACATTACATCCATCTGTTCAATATTCTTTTATAAAAGTTGGAAACTGTATAATGGTCGTTTATTTTTATTGTCTCCAAAATGTAGGAGTCACTTTCCTATAGCATAATATATAAATCCTTATATTTCAGCGGATAAATTATGTCAGATAAGCATAAGCTATTTTCTATTGCTGCTTAGGTAAAGCATAGTCCCCTTTTGCCTGGTTCATTATGGTGTCAGATGCTTGTGCATCTTAAACAAGGAAATTCATTGTACGTCGTAATGATGCTACATTCACAACACTAACTGATGTGATATCCATTGAACATTACCTCTGGATTCAGCATAAAGCGTATGGCATCAACCAGCCTTTCCAATGTAAACTCCTTTACCGGGATGGGAGCGGGACCTACTCCTCTGGCGTGCACCCGCTCTCCCCAAAATGGCTGGTCCCCAAAGAATGGTACAATTGTAGTTGGGCACTACAAATAAAAGAGAGGAGAGATAACTCGTTAGAGATACATGTATAGTATAATACTCTATTTAGAATATTTCAGACTGCACTAATTACTTCAGCTCTAAGACCAGCAGCAGTTGTTCCAGCGCCCCCATGATGTACCTGAAACATTCGCAACTATCAACCGAGATTCATTTATAATTCAAAATAAATATACTTCCCACCAAGAAAAAATTAGTACGTACCACAGCAGTGCATCGTGGAAATAGCCAATCATGCGGACAGTTGTCCAGTAAGTACACAGATTTGGAGGTATTTAGTTCTGCCACTAAGAAAGAGAAATCACTACATGCTTCACAATCAGAGCAGCAAAATAATGTAAACTGATGGCATGCTCGAAGTAGAAATCAAGACTCACAATTCCCAAGACCACCCCACCCTTTATTGATGATACCTCTCTGCCCTGTTCGTTTCAGAGCTTGAACAATAATTCTTGTCATTTTTTCGGGTTCCTGTAGAGGCTGTTTTGAAATTCAAAACAAAATTTAGAATGCAAGTTTGTAATAAAAGCATAGGTGTATATAAACAAGATGATTAAGCTCAGAATTATAGGTTTGTAGCCCCCGTTTCAAATGGCTGGTCTGGTGAATGCCTATTGAATTGATCTTTTCCAGAACTGGTAAAGTTCTTCTTTTTGTTTCTAGAGTTACCCTTTACTATTGTTGTTTCTAAATGTAAATACATTTCAATACTGATGCAAATTTCATTAAAGACGGGTCTCTTATGCTCGGTGGATTTTGGAAAAACTGATCTTTACGTTACGAACATTTCCTCAAACACTTCAAAAAAAATGATCTTCCAACTTTCATTTATATATATATATATATATATATATACACACACACACACACACACACACACACACACACACACACACACACACACACACACACACACACACACACTTGATTAATGATTATGGAAAATTATACATTGAAAAGTTATACTTAAACAGTGTATCCCTAGATTTATCAGTGTGATCAGGTGACCTAAACATGTAGTTATAGAAACTCACGAGGCTACCAAATCCAATATAGATAGGGCTGTCTCCTTCTTCGAGCCAATCTACCAGCGGTTTTGGTGGTTCATAATTTGAAGCAAGGTCAAGGAAACAAAATCCAACAATGTCAATGTTAGGTCCCCAATCTGCAGATTGAGAAGTAAAACAGAATCAGACTATCTCAACATTATTCATAAAGCAGCTTAAGTGGGTGACAAACTAGGCCAGAGAAAGTAAGTGCATAAACTTGAAAGAAAGAAATAAACAATATGATGTGACAGTAGGTAAAGTATCAACCCTATATTAGAATAACAATTTCTCAGAACTACAGATGGCACATCAAGAGGGAAACAGTGCATACTATAATGATATGAGATTACACTAATAATAAATATCAAACCTTTTGGTTTAGGGACCAAGCTGGGACTCCAAATATAACCATAGGGCATGTCAGGAGGGGAAGTGTAAGATCCACGTAGATAAGTAACAGCTCTTAGCTTCAGCTTCTTCTTCCTAAACTCATTTATTAAATCTCGTATTCCAAGCCAGATTAAAGCATCAACTATTTGATATGACAGCTGAAAGGCTCAAAGCACAATATAGAAAATATAACTTAAACATGTCATAAGGTAACTAAAAATTAGTTAATTTCAGATTAACAGAACGAAGACTAGACTCACTCTGTATCCAATTGGCTGCCTAACACGGGAAAGAGGGTGAGGAAATTCATTAGTAGGCCTGGAATATGGTCAAATATAATTTTAAAAAAAAAGCAAACAAAAATATCTCCAACAATTGAGCAAAAATGGGAACTATATTAAATTTAAGTGAATGAATGATTCACAAAAAATGAAAGAACTTGTGCTAGAAGTTCTTACAACTTGGTTTTAGCCTAACTCAATCCCATAAAACCGGTTATAAGATGAGAGATGTCTCTTGCTTATAAATACATTTCCAAGTTATATCATATCCAATGTGAAGTGTGACCAAGGAGACCCAACAATCTAGGACATGCTTTGATGACATCTTAGGTTTTAGATTGAACCTAATTCAACGCTACAAAACTACCAGTTTATAAGGCGAGGGAGGCCTCCATCTTTTAAATACGTTAACAATCCATATCATTCTCAATGTGAGATTCTCAACAAAAATGCAACCCAACAAAAAAATATAGATAACTAAATGCAAGATTAACCAATTTCAGCAAATAAGACTTACGTCCACGGCATTGTGAAGAATATGTGCAGCGGAACATCTAGATACTCAGCAACATGAGTATGCCCTGCATAAGTTCATAACAACATTAATATAACAATATTTTTAGTTCTATTATTATACATAATAGCTGTAAAAAAATCTCTGACTATCAGTTAGTCTTGCAATCATTTCTATCCGCAACGAACTTCCTTTGAAACTTCAACTAAACAAGTTCCCCTACAAAATTAATTAAAAAGAAAAGGTATTTTGGAAAATATAATTGTTTTACTGATTACATCAAAAAAATTTAAATTAAGTTAATCACTATTCTTAAGATGCATGTAGTTAGTTATTTTTGCTTATAATTGAGACTGGAGGGAGTATAAACAGAAGCACAAAATACAAGGAGTAAGAACAAGACACTGTATTGATTACCATAAAACCACCTCTTCTATAGCAGGGTAGTGAAAATACAACATCAAAACCCTAAATAGAGTGACATCTCACTCATCTACTGGTAAGACTAGGAAAATAAAATACACCTCAGTCCCTTCCTTAAAAAAACCATTACCAAGGACTCACACCTGTCACAAATCCTAACTAAGTATTAGTAACCCTTTTCCTTATCATAATGAAATGATGCGACCTTAAAACCATAGTTCTTCTAGCTGTTTTCCATCAAATTTCCATACAATATAACCTGAAAATTGTTGCTGCCATTAAAACACTTGCATGCTATGCTTTGGACCAGGTCTACTCTTTGAAGTCAATTTTCCCAAACTCAATTAACATAGAACTCAGGGAATCTTGCTCTTTAAGGTCTCACACGAACCTGATTTAGGGAAACTAAAGCTTGGCACTGTAGATAGTTTTTCTTGTAAGGCCTCCATCAGTACCACAAGAGGCCAAAATACATGGAAAAAGAAGAACAAAATCCCAACAATGTTTTTTATTTTTATTTCTTGGGGTTTAACCATATTACGATTACCGAATATAGTTCAAATTTTAGATTGAGATATTCTTGAGTTCATGGTGAGCTGCTGCTTATAGAATGCTTAATTGATAATGGCTGATGGTACAAGAATGATAAAGACATAAGATTACCATTACATACTTATGTAAATTGGACTAAGCACTTCATAGAGCATCCAAAGCCTTACATTTTATGAGACTTTAAGTTTGTAGTTGAAAACACTTTTGGTCAGTATACAAAATCTTATTATTTGATAAAATGTTTGATTACATTCTAAGTAATGCAAAAAAAAGACTTAACTTGTCAATACATTATTGTGAGACAAAGCCTAATGAAATTGAAAGAAAAACTGAATTTAAGTAAATCTTACCATATGCTGGAGGGTTTGCAATTATAGCATCTGCTTCAAATAGTTCATTTGAGTCTGGGTACCGACTGTTGCATGCAGGAAGCAAAGAGTGAATAATAGACTTGATTTGACTTCTTTGTAATTGTATTTCCGAAGGTCCTGATGGTAAGAAGCCTTTATTCTTGACCATATCTGGAAAAAATTATGTATAGAAATAATTATATAAATCTTTTGAAAGCATATGGGAGTAAGATAATAATATTGGAAAACAGTATTATAATTTATAAGCATCCCGTCTCCTAAAAAATTGGTATATGTGCAAACTGTCTTTTAAACTGGCAACTAAATGTAGCCGCAATGAAGGTGGCTAGGGTTTCCATCAGTACATTCATCTATATTATGTTTGCCTTGAATCATAAGAAATAGAACTACATGAGAAATCCTTCAATTTGTAATTGTAGTTATGTTGTCGTGTCAAGCTACTAATAGAAAAGAGTTCCAGGGGGAAATAAAACAAGTGGAATTTAGCAAGATCGAGAATTGGATGGTAGAAGAAATACTTACACCCTGCAAGAACTTTGGGATCTCCTCCTAAAGGGTAAAATTCCAAGCCTGCATTCAAGACAAAATCTTCAAAATTCTTATGAGTCGCAAGCCTAACCCTGTGGCCGTCTGCCTGCAAAGAAACTTCTCCCACAATTAAGGTTGAATTTCAAGGAGATAATGAAAAATTGAAAAGTAAAACCTCAAGGTTTTAGAAAGTGTCATAAATTTGTAAAGTACTATATAGTATATACTAGTTAAAAAATGGAATTTAAAATCCACTGTGAAACACATGAGAAGCTTACACCATAGAGAAAATAAATGAGTGTAGCTCAGTGATCATCTATTATGAATCATATGGGCTGGATGGGTGGAAATTCAACCGAAAGGATTACTTTCAACATATAACTACAAGTTGTACAGGCATAAAGTTTCTCTCAACCTATTCAAGTGCCGCTTAAACCTAAAAGGCACAGACATGCTTTTTTCATTATTAATTAACTGCAACAGCCAACGGTAGTTACGACTAGGATAACTTATGAGAAAGAGGTAAAACACATGAGTTTGAAGTTATTTGGAATGTTAACAGGTAAGGAGTAAGGACATCACATGAAGGACCACCTGAAATAGATAGTTAAAACCAAAAACCAAATGTTTGATGTAAGCTTTCTATCCACCTGCTAAAGAAAGGCCGAACCACATGTTACTAAGAAAAGACCAGTTACGTTCTTAGCCTTTTTTTTCTAATTTAACTAACCAAGCCAAAGCAGGATCATAACTTGTAATTAAAAGTAGCACACTAGAAAACGTTTGTTAGTGTCAAATTATTTTGCAAGCAATCAGCTTGCAAGGTGGCAGCCACAACCATGACCACAACCACGGTCTAACTCTTCATCAATATAGCCAAGGTTCTGAGTGGTAGACTACATTACTTTGGGGCCCTACACAATTGCAAACTACATCAGCTTGCAAGGTGGCAGCCACAACCCTGACCATAACCACAGTTTATAACATTGAATTTATAACTTCTGTGAAAAGTACCACATCATTTCTACTATCCTGAACATGTTCAGAGTAAGCTCAAATACTTAATTTCAAATCCCTATTATTTTCATGACCTGGATGACTTTCCTCCAAAGGAAGTCGTAAATTATCCCAAACATGGAGAAAATTAAGGATGTACAGCACAACACATATTTTTCAAATAATCGGTGTTAAAAAAAAACTACTGAAGAAAGCAAGAACGAATAACACCTGCAGACGCTTCCCAATGGCAACAAATGGCTGAACATCTCCCCGTGTACCAACTATAAGCATTGCAATTTGTCGCGGTTGAATAGGTTGAATATCATCAATGAATGTATCGTTGCAAGGTTCATAACTATTTTCAGGAGACTGATGTTTAATATGACCCGGAACATCAATTTCTACAGTACCGTCATCCTTAACCATAGAAGCTTTTTTTAGCCATCTCAGCTGCAATATTTGCAAACAATTTTTAATCGTTTAAGAAAACAAGCAAATATTGAATTCAAGAGACATAAAGGAACATCAAGAGATGCAATGAAAGGTATATAAAATGAATATCAGCATGCTGAACAAGTTATTATATATCAGTATATCAAGGCAATAGAAAAAATAAACAAAGTGATCCATAGTTGTTACTTTCCCCAGTAACCAAGGTTTTAAAAAAAACACTCCGTTATCGCGAAAACAGCCGCGAAAAAACGATATTGGAACAAGTTATTATATATCACTATAGACCAAGGTTTTAAAAAAAGCTCCGTTATCGCGAAAACAACCGCGATAAAACGATATCGGAAGGTGTAGATACCGATAATGTTATTTACCGTTTTTATATAATGAAAAAGAAATTGTGATTAAAACTTCTATACCCACTGCAATCAGTATGAAACCTTCTATACCGATCGAAATCGGAAAAAGTTTTTGCGCGACCGTTATTTAAAACTTTGCTAGTAACTTTTTACTAAAAACAAAGTAAAAAAAGTAAGTTTCTAAAATAGCAATAACATGAAATTTGAAGAGTGCAAGTGATTAATCCAAACCCTTTTCTTGAAAGGAACATTCTCATCAAAGAACCTAGCCAGTAATCCACTGTGCCTTCCAACTTTAGCACCTTTCCTACTGTGATTTGACGGTTCAGCCACAACATTTTGCGACGCACTTGATGAATCCCTGTCAACACGCTCTGCATAAGGCCAATCCAACCAAAAACAACAGCTCAAAGTTCTACACAACTATTATTCCATTTTCAATTTCAAATTTCTTACTATATCTACAAAATTTTCAACATCATCGTAATCATAAATCGTAATTAGTAATGTATTCATCAGCATTGCATGAGTAAATGCGATCTCGAGAAACTAACGATTACCTGAAGGAGTAGCGTCTGCGTCTACGTAAACTGAAATGTCACTGCCGGAAGAGTCTAAACGGTGGTGATTGTTACTCGCCATATCGGAGAAGAACGGTGAAGGAACGAAAGCGGTTGTTGAATCTATGAATGGAGTGGTTATGAAGGAAAATAGGTTTTATGCTGATGGTGATGATGTGATGATGATGATGTGATGATGATGAAAAGAATGAAAGATTTGTTGGAAAGAGTTATGTGATGGTGATGGGGAAGGAATAATAGCTTCTTCTTTTTCTTTTGCTTTTCTTTTCGCTTTTCGTTTTCGCAGGAAAAAAAGAAAGAGAGAGAGGGAGAGAAAGCGTGAGAAAATATGCGAAGTTGACACGTGGAAGAACGAGAAGAGGTTTCACGAGACCGTTACATTGACCGCATTTGCACGTCTTCTTCATCTGCATTAACAACTCAGATGAACCTTATTGAAAAATGAAATAAAGAATTGAAGGAGTAACTGCTATTTTTGTTTTTTCAATACCCACTACGATCATAACGCATAATTGTCACCGTCATGGCGTCATGGTCATTGGTCATGCATGGTCATCGTGTCTTTCTCACTTGTTTTTTTCTTTCTTTTTCTTCTTAAGCAAACATAATATTTTACTTTGAACCGGTGCGAAGCAAGTAAAGTTAATTGTATCAATGAGTAACTAAAAACTGAAATAAGGTATATAAGTAAATAATAAAAGTAATTAAAAACTGAAATAGAATATATAATAAATAATAAAATTGCATACTAATAAATATTGAAATAAAAAAATATTACATATCCCGAATTCTAAAATACTAATAAATTTTATTATAAATTTTGCTGAAACCATGTTTATTATCATCGCATGTAAGCATCTTCAATTCAATATATGAAGTAACGCGTGAAACAACAACATATAATTGTTCATGTGAAAAGATATATTTTGAAAGATATATACTAACATTTTGAGAGGTTGTCTTTGAATGTTATTGATATCTAATATACATCTAAAAAAATTAAAGTATCTTGAAAAACCAGGTTTAACCCCACTAATCCAAAATCAATTTTAACTAATTTTAAGGGTATCTTAGTCTTTTTTCTACACTGCTATCACTACATTATTTTGACATTAAATGTTGTTGAATTGTCATCAGTATAATTTTTTCACATTTTTTATTTATTTTATTTATTTGTTTGATTCTTTAATGCTCCACTACTTCATACTTCAATTGTTCAACCATATATCCTCTTATTTACTGCAGGTTCATGAGTAGTTCTCAATTTACAGGGTATACTGCTCAACACAATTTTCCAGGGTTGATTCTCATTAAGTGGATCGTTTAGGATTCACTTTTGTCTCCTCTATAAAACCCTCAAGGATGCAAAACTCTAACAGAGCTTTTCATCTTCATCGTTCACGTCCGTAAAATCCATTATTATTCCATTCTTCAAATTTCAAAAGTGCACGGTTTCAATTGGTTAAAATCATTCAAGATTTATGTCTTCTTTAATCACAGTTTAATCAGCTCTGCTTTTTCGTTTTTCAGGTTAACAATCAATTCACGTTTTAATCATCTATGTTACTTTCTCAGATCTACACACCGAATATGGTCTCAAATCCCTAACGATTTCCTCCCCAGAAAAACCTATATCTCTGGGTAAACTAAAACCCTTTCAAATTCAATCCCAACTTATATGTTGTTTCAAATTTATCTCAGAATTTGATCATTGAAATTTTGTTTTTTTTTTGTTTGTTTTTCGATGATTCAAGGATGAGTTGACGAATGATGATATTAAGGTTTATGGAACTGTTACTGAGAAGCAAAGTGGGTTTTTTCCCAATGTTTTTAATTGGTCTGATGTTGTTCCTTCATACCTTGTTGATACTAGAAATAATAACACAACACTCAGAGTGACCAAAACAATTAATGTTAACAGCCTGTACCACCGTTTGAGAATCACTCTCAAAGGTAATGCGCTTCATGTGCATATGAATAGCTCCTTGAATTGCTTCCTTAAGTGTCAAAGCTTCCGCTTCTGCAACCGTATGGTTGCTAAAGTCCCACGAAGTACCTGCCAAAATAAAACGACCAAAATAGTTTCTGAAGCACCACCCTCTATTAGTAGTGCCTGACTAATTATTGAAACCTGCATTCACATTGTATTTGACCCTTCCAGAACGGGGGGTTGCCAGGTGATATGATGGTGATCTTCCATAGTGCTTGACTCCTGGATATTTTGGGCCCTAGCACATTCCTTCCAAACATGGTACCCCTGCATACTCAATTGAATTGCATCTTTCTTCTCATTATTCCATATCCAATTATTCCTATTATTCCACAACACTCATAACATAATCGCTACTCTACATGCAACCCTCTTATCCTTTATCCAACAAATGTCATGAAGTACCGACTTCACATCACTCCCGTTCTCAATTCTAGTGCCAATAACTTCACCTAGCCCTGCGATAGTCCAACAATGTGTCGTTTGGGGACACCCAAAAAATACATGCCACTCATCCTCTACACCACCTTCGCAAAGTTGACAAATAGTGGGGCAAGGAACATACCGTTGTCTCAAACTAAGTGTTTGGTCCTTGGTGGAGCTTTAATCTTTCACATGTGGTGCCAATCCCCTCGTATATTACTGACCATATGGTTGCGGCGATTGTGCAACCAAAGCTTGTAACCTGTTTTCACCGTATACCTACCACTTTGTTCCTCTTTCCACACGAAAAAGTCCTCTGTTACCTTCTCCAATAAGGGATTCTATAAAATAGCATTACCAATCTCAAGAGGAAACAACTGGTTAATTTTAACATCATCTCACAGCTTAGTATTAGGTTGAAAGAGGGAATTAACCATCAAACTAAAAACATGCCGCCCTTGAGGAGCGCCCACCCCACCCCCCACAATCATTCCCTAACCAAGAATCATTCATCAAACTAATGTTGCTTGCATATCCAATCCTCCACCTACACCCTAGTTAGAGAACCTCCCTCGCTTTCCACAAGCTATGCTACACAAAACTCGGATTATTCCCTAGCTCAGCCGCAAAAAAAAGAAGATGTAGGGAAGTATTTCACTCTAGAGATTTTGGAAACCAATGCATTCGGATTAGTCATGATATTCCACTCTTGTTTCACCACCATAGCAATGTTGAATGCTCTAAAGTCGGAAACCGAACACTCCCTCATTTTTAGGGTAATTCAAACTCTCCCAAGCAAGCCACCGAATCCCCTTGTTGTTATTACTGCCTCCCCACCAAAAAGAGTTCAACATCCTCTCTATCTCGCCAACCATAATATCTGGTAAAATAAACATACTCATGACATAAGTAGGATTAGCTTGGAGCACAGATAAAATCATAACCTCTTTACCTGCTTTAGATAACGGTCGACCTCTCCAAGAATTAATTCTTTTCCAAATTTGATCCTTGATGAAAGCAAATGTTTCCTTCTTACTCCTACTAATCATAGAAGGTAATCCCAGGTAAGTACACGTGCCAAATACATGTCTAACACCCATAATACGAGAAAGATCTTCTTGAGCTTCAATACTTACGGCTGAAAAACACCTCTGATTTATTCATGTTAATATCTTGGCCCGACGCTTCGGCATACACCTTCAAAATATCCCTAAGGTGTCTAACTTCAGTAAGATTTACCCTGAAAAAATAAAACAATCGTCAGCAAAAAGTAAGTGGGACACCGAAGGTGCCCCCTAGAGATTTTGATTCCATGAATGTCTCCTCTGTCAACTGATCTTCTAATAAAGGATGTAAGACCTTCGACTATGAGAATGAAGAGATAAGGAGAAAGTTGATCTCCTTGTCTCAATCCCCTTCCTGGCTGAATAGGTCCGACACGATCCGAATTAACCAAAACAAAATAATGAACGGAAGTAACACACATCATCATCCAATGAACCCACCTTTTTGCAAACCCCAATCTAATTAACATCCCTCTCAAAAACTCCACCAACCTGGTCGTGCACTTTACTAATATCAATCTTAAAAGCTAACTCCGCAATGTTACCTCTTGTCTTGCATTTTAGATTATAAATAATCTCGAAAGCTATAAATGCATTATCAAGAATAGATCTCCCTTCCACAAACGTCGGTTGCTCTTCAGACACACACTTAGAGAGACAACACTTTAGCCTATTTACAAGGAGTTTAGATACCATTTTACACACCACATTACGGGTCCTTCATAGTTTTTAGGTTCTCACATTTAGGAATAAGACATATATTAGTTTCAGTAAGGGTGGCAGGAAAGAAACATCTGTGTAACCAGTGAGTTGTCACACTAAAGATATCCTCTCCACACACTTCCCAAAAATGTTGGTAAAAAGTCGCGTTGAAACCATCTGTACCTAGAGATTTATCTCGGTGCATTGCTGCAATGCCGCATACAACTCATCTTTTAAAATAGGACCCAATAGCTTAGAATTATCTTCATGTGTGATCTTAGGTTGGATGTGCGATAATACCGGTTCATGAACATTTTGTTCTTCTGTGAGAAGCAATTTATTTTAATTTTATTATCCTATAAATGATAACATATCAAAGAGTATTTTGTTCTTATGTCAATGAATCGAAAGAGTTTTAATCATCCATATACAAGGTGACATATAAAGTTATGTAGATGAGAAAATACACATGTTTGAAAAGAAAATGCATGAGTTATAACTTGCCACTAATGAATAATTGTTATAGAGGTTCAATTAATTAAATTGATTTTTTTAATTAATTACTGCGTGTTAGTGGATATTAATGGGGAGTTATTAAAATAGTTTTAAATAATATATAAATAGAAAAGAAGTTACAAAAATATCCTCTGTTTTGACGTTAAAATTTGTTAAAAGACTTTACAACTTTAATGCATAAAATTCATATTTTTGGTGATTATTTTAGATTTAATTTTAATTTCCATATAATAAATCGTTTTAGATGGAGTAATAATTGAAGGTATGATTTTTCGATATTTTTGTTAGAATAATTTTTTGAAAATGTAAAATCAATTTTAATTAGTTATTGATTATGGTGAAAGTAAGAAAGAGTAAATTCATTGTAATTTACATTTAATTTTATTTAGAAGTTATTATTTTTTTTGTTAGTGTTCAATCGTTTGGAAATAAGGAATACAAGATTAAACTAACAATGAATACAACAAACAAAAACTATAAAGAAATTTGTTGTAATGATTGCTGAAGCATTGCATATAAAAACACTTAAAAATCAAATGAAATTAAAGATAAGTGAAAGACACCAAATAATGGATTTGGATCCTCTCCTGTGCATTGCCTCATGCTTCCATTCTGCCTCAATCTCAACCATTCATGTCTATTTTTTCTCTCTATTCAAAACTCATTTTATTTATTTTTAAGATTTTCAGCATTGGATTAGAATCATGAGGGATGGCTGGACATAAAGGGCATGAGAGGATCTGTTTCCGTAAGATGCTTAGAGGAGAGAGACAATTCATTGTGGATATGTACTTACTAGATTAAGACCTTTACAATTGGAATGGTTTCTACCCTTGTATCTAACATTATTGAGAAGACAACAATACTCTATATTTTCTAATTTGCTATGAGTCTTGAGGATTGCATAAACCTCTTCAATCACACCTTACAACTACTTTCTAAAAATCAGTTTCAAACCTAATCAAATGTCAGCTCTTATAGTATTGTATATAGTAATAGCACTAACAGGTTGTTTACAAGTCCAACTAACTTATCATAAAATAAATAGAAACTGAATTCAGTTGTGGCCATCAATTGAATCCTAACTAACTAAACTGTCAAACTAATTACCTGCTCCAAGAGATTGAGGCATACTTCACAATTATCCACCTTGACTCAATATCAGAAACCTCCTTCCATAGATCAAACTCCCAAGAAAACACCTTACTCTTTACAGAATCCAACTAAATTCAAGCAATGCTTGAACTTAACTTGTGAAAGAGATTTTGTGAGCACATCTATAGAATTTTCTTCTGTATGTGTCTTTATCATTATGATCAAATTTAAATCAATCATGTCCCTTGTGAAATGAAGCTTGACATCAATGTATTGTTGAAAATTATAAATAATTAATTTCTATATGAGTGTTCCAAAAATGACCAAAAAATGGAATGGAGTAAATGCTAACAAATGCAAGGGAAATAGTTCCACATAGAAAATTTTACTCACAATGAAAGTCCTTATAAAGAGTTAAGAATATTAGCTCAACAAAAGGATAAAAGAGCATAAAGTGCCACATGGACTAGTGTGATGGTCCTAAGCATTATGTCAAATATCAGTTACTTTAAAGTGTGGGGGTGTGAGTCGGCCACAAATAAAGAATCTTGTGAAGAAGATTCTTCTCGGATCATTGAAGCACAACTCGAGCCTAGGATAAGAAAGATAGTCAAAAAATGAAGAACCTAGGACAAAACGAAATTAATCCTCAACTTATTTCCTTTTATCTAGTTGAAGAAAATTGTAAGAATTTTGTTTGAAGCATTCCTATTATTCTTCAAGTAGAGGATGATCCTAAAACATACAAGGAATCAATAGCTTCAAGAAAATATTGTTTTTGGAAATACGTTGTCCAACCTAAAATGGATTCGATTATGTCAAACCACACTTGAGAACTTGTTGATTTACCAAAGGGATCAAGGCCCATTGGATACAAGTGGGTGTTTAAAAGGAAGTATCATTGTGATGGTACCTTAAACACTTATAAGGCCAGATTAATAGCAAAAGGATTTAGACCAAAGGAATGTATATATTACTTCGACACATATGCACTAGTGACAATGATAACCACAATTAGATTGTTGTTTGCCTTAGCCTCTTTTAATGACCTTATAGTTCATCAAATGGATGTTCAAACAACATTTTTAAATGGATATCTCGAAGAGCAAATTTACATGGAACAACCAGAAGGCTACGGGATTCCTGGAAATGAACAAAAGGTGTGTAAGCTTGTCAAATCTTTATATGGCTTAAAACAAGTACCAAAACAATGACATCAAAAATTTGACTTTGTTATACTTTCAAATGGATTTATTCCTAATTCCTGTGATAAGTGTCTATACACAAAGGTGTGCAGAAACATTGTAATATTATTTTGTCTTTGTGTTGATGACATATTAATAATTAATAATAATTTGAATGGAATTTTAGAGACAAAGAGGTTTCTAACTTTCACTTTCAAGATGAAATATCTTGGACTTGTTGATACAATTTTAAGGATCAAAGTAAAGTGAAATAGTGGGGGTTATGAACTTAGTCAAACACCTAAACTTTAAAGAAGTAACCACTCCATTTGATCATGTCGTCAAAGTCCAAAAGAACAATGGAAGGGCATTGGCTCAATTTAAATATGCAAGTGCAATAGGGTGTCTTATGTATTTAATGCAATGTACCAAACTCGGTATATCATTTGTAGTTAGTAAATGAGTAAATTTACTAGTAATCCAAATAATGAACATTGGACGAAAATCACAAGGATATTCGGCTATCTACTAAAAATAAAAGTTCTTAAACTTCATTATGGTAGGTTCTCTGGCATACTAGAAGGATATACCGATGCGAGTTGGATATCTAATATTAGAGATCACAAATCCACAGCTGGGTGAATATTTACACTAGTTGGAGAAGCAATTTCTTGGAAGAGCAAGAAACAAAGATGCATTAATCTTTCAACCATGGAATTAGGGTTTGTGGCTCTTGCTTCCATTGGTCAAGAAGCAGAATGGTCGAGGGAAAACTTTTGTTGGAAGTTCCATTGGCTAAAGACAACGTTTCAAAGGTGGTGATTCATTGCGATAGCTAGGCCACTTTTGTTGGAAGTTTTCATTATGCTTTCAAAGCATAATGGAAAGTCTAAAAATATAGGGCTTTGACACTCATTTGTGAGAAAATTGATTAAGGATGGAATCATCTCACTCACCTACATGAAATTCTGGCATTCAGATTATAAATCTCCTAAAAGATGTCGAGACAATGTTTTCTAAACACACAATAATGGCAAGGTATAAACATAATCAAACAGTACTGAAAAGTAAATAACATACTAGAATTGTTAACCCAGTTCAGTGTACAACAACACCTACTCTAGGGGTGATCGGAAAAATAGCAAGTGTACTATTTTCACCGGTGTAGTTATAATGGGTTTTACCCCAAGTATCGATCACGAGGATTGCGTAGGAAACACAAGTTATTTAAGTCAATTAAACAAAAGAGCAAATAGGTATTTTGTTATAAAGCAATAAGTAAATTTAAATAAAAGAAATAATAAAAATAAGCTGAAATTAAAGTTTGACTTTTTAGATGTAATTTGAGGTAATGCCAGGGTAGGTGTTTGATCTTCCTTATAATGACTCTGTAAAAAGATCTCTTCAACAAGTTCATAGAATGCAACTATTTGTTCTTAAGGGTGTTTCCCTAAGTCCTTAGTGGAAAACCTTTTGGTTTGCAATCCTATTGCCTAAGTCCTTAGAAACAAAGGTTTGTAAACCAAAGATGTAAATAATCAAGAATGTTCAAATAACCTTTCGGTATCCCTAGTCCTAGGTGATAACTACTAGATCAAATTGTTTAAAAACCTTAACAACCGTAGTCCTACAAATTGTTAACCGTAGATCAATCTTTGTTTTTCCGACAAAGAAGGCATAAAAACATTAAACAATCAAATTGCATAAAACTAATACTTGATTAAAGAAATACGGAATTCAAAAGTCATTACAATTCAAATCAGGGACACCCCCCTGGCATTGGGGGGTTTAGCCTCTCATAATATTCAAGAAACCAAAATCAGAAAGTTTAGACATTTACAAAAGATTAGGAGAACTCTGATCTTCAATGGCTTCCACCGTTGAATCTCTTCGTCTTCCACAACCTTGAATACGCTATCTTGCTCTCTTCTGGAATTCTTTCGTACGATCAAAAAGTCCTTTCTCCTTGTCTCTCAATCCTCTTTTAATCCCTCTAGGTTTTCAGATCTCAGCCGGAATACCCAAATTGCCCCCAGAACTTTAAAATTGTAAAAACATAGAAAATCAGCAATTCTGTCCGCACAGGCTGACACGGCCGTGTCACTTGACACGGGCTGACCGTGTCAGCTTCTGCCACTTTTGGGGAAAATTCTTCGGCAGGTCGGACATGGCCGTGTCACTTGACACGGTCTGGCCGTGTCCGACCCTGCCTCTTTTGGCTTTGACTTCAACATCAAAGTTGTAGCTCTTTTCGTTAGCGAAATTTTGCCACCGGAACCGCGTCATTCCGAGTTACGAAGCTCCAGTTATGATCAAAATACTACACGTCTGTCATGATTTTCAGCTTCTGTTACACCAACACTTGTGCAATTTCCATCTGATCCAGAATTAACCTACAACCACCAAGTAGAGAGATCAAAAGCATCTAAAAAGACATGATAAAGGGCACAAAAACATAATGCAAGCAATTAACTAATATTAAAGGAATCACCGAAAAACTCATGAAAACAACCACAAAGTGTTACCAAGTATGACGATCTTATGCCAAATTTATGACGAAATTAAGTAGAAATGGTGACCGATCACAACCCCAAACTTATCTCATTGCTTGTCCTCAAGTGATGCAAGAGATCAAACCGAGGTCACCTTAAACTTTTCTTTTCCACAACATAGTCGATGTCTTTCGCAACTTACTTCCCTTTCTTGATTAAGCTTTTGGACTTATCGAACCTTGTTGTCCATCACACTTCACAACAGAGTGTATTTCACCTGCAAACTTTTCACACTTCTCACATTGTCTCTCGGGGTTAGAGTGTTTTTCGCTCAACATCACGATATGCAATATCAACCCTTGACTTTGCATACATCCTACTTTCACTACACAAAAAGAGTTCACACACTTTTGAGGACTTTTTAGGTTGTAACGGGGATGAGGTGGAAGAAAGGGTAAACAAGAGATTGATATGCAAATGATTTATGAACTAGCACTTATGTTATTTTTCTTGTCTTTGTGTTCGGTTTTGTGTGAGGGGGTTTCTTCTTAGACTCTCCTTTTTACCTAATTACCGGGTAATCAACATCGTTCGAGTCTTTCAAATCTTTTTAGGCAAGTGTTTCAACCTATTTTCTTCTCTTTTTTTTTCTTGTGTTTTACACACTTTTCTTTTTCTTTTTTTTTATATATCACTTGCCCTTTATTTTCTTAAGCACCACCCCAAACTTACAATTTCACACAAGTTCAAAAGACACAATAATTACACAAGTGCCAAACAAAAATGATAGAATTATGGATAAGGATGACATGTGTGGGTTTAACAAACAAGGGGGAATGGCTCAACGGGTTTAACGAGGGATAAAACAAAAATGAATGAAGGACAGAAAGGCTTTGGGGAGAACAAACAAGTGCCTCAGTGTGTGATTTCATAATTGTACTGTGTCGGTAGGATAAACGCAAAATTAGAGAGATAAAGTCATACCTGATTTCACTCTCATGATGATCTTTACATATGTTTGGCATTTTATGTTCCTCACCATGTAGGCTAAGTTTGCAGCTTCAACACACCCTTTATGTCATGTGACTTTCCTTTCCGGCTCGATTTCACCACTTACCTTCTCAGTCCAGTTCTTCAAGTTGCGTCCGACACTTTCGGCTATGTCCACTTCCAAAGTACCTCGAGAGATTAAGTTCAGGTTGCACCTTTCATCCACTAACTACCAATCATCATTTATTTGGCATCCATCACTCAATCTTTAACACAATGTCAAAACAACACACAAACAAAAACAAAAATGGAAAACAACTAAAAACAAATGCAAAGAACCCTCAACCCCCAAACTTATCTCATTGCTTGTCCTCAAGTGATGCAAGAGATCAAACCGAGGTCACCTTAAACTTTTCTTTTCCACAACATAGTCGATGTCTTTCGCAACTTACTTCCCTTTCTTGATTAAGCTTTTGGACTTATCGAACCTTGTTGTCCATCACACTTCACAACAGAGTGTATTTCACCTGCAAACTTTTCACACTTCTCACATTGTCTCTCGGGGTTAGAGTGTTTTTCGCTCAACATCACGATATGCAATATCAACCCTTGACTTTGCATACATCCTACTTTCACTACACAAAAAGAGTTCACACACTTTTGAGGACTTTTTAGGTTGTAACGGGGCTGAGGTGGAAGAAAGGGTAAACAAGAGATTGATATGCAAATGATTTATGAACTAGCACTTATGTTATTTTTCTTGTCTTTGTGTTCGGTTTTGTGTGAGGGGGTTTCTTCTTAGACTCTCCTTTTTACCTAATTACCGGGTAATCAACATCGTTCGAGTCTTTCAAATCTTTTTAGGCAAGTGTTTCAACCTATTTTCTTCTCTTTTTTTTTCTTGTGTTTTACACACTTTTCTTTTTCTTTTTTTTTATATATCACTTGCCCTTTATTTTCTTAAGCACCACCCCAAACTTACAATTTCACACAAGTTCAAAAGACACAATAATTACACAAGTGCCAAACAAAAATGATAGAATTATGGATAAGGATGACATGTGTGGGTTTAACAAACAAGGGGGAATGGCTCAACGGGTTTAACGAGGGATAAAACAAAAATGAATGAAGGACAGAAAGGCTTTGGGGAGAACAAACAAGTGCCTCAGTGTGTGATTTCATAATTGTACTGTGTCGGTAGGATAAACGCAAAATTAGAGAGATAAAGTCATACCTGATTTCACTCTCATGATGATCTTTACATATGTTTGGCATTTTATGTTCCTCACCATGTAGGCTAAGTTTGCAGCTTCAACACACCCTTTATGTCATGTGACTTTCCTTTCCGGCTCGATTTCACCACTTACCTTCTCAGTCCAGTTCTTCAAGTTGCGTCCGACACTTTCGGCTATGTCCACTTCCAAAGTACCTCGAGAGATTAAGTTCAGGTTGCACCTTTCATCCACTAACTACCAATCATCATTTATTTGGCATCCATCACTCAATCTTTAACACAATGTCAAAACAACACACAAACAAAAACAAAAATGGAAAACAACTAAAAACAAATGCAAAGAACCCTCAACCCCAAACTTATCTCATTGCTTGTCCTCAAGTGATGCAAGAGATCAAACCGAGGTCACCTTAAACTTTTCTTTTCCACAACATAGTCGATGTCTTTCGCAACTTACTTCCCTTTCTTGATTAAGCTTTTGGACTTATCGAACCTTGTTGTCCATCACACTTCACAACAGAGTGTATTTCACCTGCAAACTTTTCACACTTCTCACATTGTCTCTCGGGGTTAGAGTGTTTTTCGCTCAACATCACGATATGCAATATCAACCCTTGACTTTGCATACATCCTACTTTCACTACACAAAAAGAGTTCACACACTTTTGAGGACTTTTTAGGTTGTAACGGGGCTGAGGTGGAAGAAAGGGTAAACAAGAGATTGATATGCAAATGATTTATGAACTAGCACTTATGTTATTTTTCTTGTCTTTGTGTTCGGTTTTGTGTGAGGGGGTTTCTTCTTAGACTCTCCTTTTTACCTAATTACCGGGTAATCAACATCGTTCGAGTCTTTCAAATCTTTTTAGGCAAGTGTTTCAACCTATTTTCTTCTCTTTTTTTTTCTTGTGTTTTACACACTTTTCTTTTTCTTTTTTTTTATATATCACTTGCCCTTTATTTTCTTAAGCACCACCCCAAACTTACAATTTCACACAAGTTCAAAAGACACAATAATTACACAAGTGCCAAACAAAAATGATAGAATTATGGATAAGGATGACATGTGTGGGTTTAACAAACAAGGGGGAATGGCTCAACGGGTTTAACGAGGGATAAAACAAAAATGAATGAAGGACAGAAAGGCTTTGGGGAGAACAAACAAGTGCCTCAGTGTGTGATTTCATAATTGTACTGTGTCGGTAGGATAAACGCAAAATTAGAGAGATAAAGTCATACCTGATTTCACTCTCATGATGATCTTTACATATGTTTGGCATTTTATGTTCCTCACCATGTAGGCTAAGTTTGCAGCTTCAACACACCCTTTATGTCATGTGACTTTCCTTTCCGGCTCGATTTCACCACTTACCTTCTCAGTCCAGTTCTTCAAGTTGCGTCCGACACTTTCGGCTATGTCCACTTCCAAAGTACCTCGAGAGATTAAGTTCAGGTTGCACCTTTCATCCACTAACTACCAATCATCATTTATTTGGCATCCATCACTCAATCTTTAACACAATGTCAAAACAACACACAAACAAAAACAAAAATGGAAAACAACTAAAAACAAATGCAAAGAACCCCTCCCACACTTGAACTAAACATTGTCCTCAATGTTTTAGAACCAGCCTCAGAGAGGTTGCTTACAAAGGTATTGCATTCCAATGATCACTTCCTAGATTCCACTGGAGATGCTCTCTTTTATTTCCTGAAAATAAGACAAACAACCAAAAAAAATAATTATTAAAACCGTGGGTTGCCTCCCACGAAGCGCTTCGTTTAACGTCGCATGGCTCGACGGTCCATTACCCTTTATTATGGAGGGTATTTCCTTCTCCAAACCTTTTTGCTTGTTACTTTCTCCACCAAGAACTCATGAAGATGAAAGGCATGGACCACTTTTTTCTTTAACTCACTTTCAACCTTCATCTTCTCACCTTGGTTTTCTTCTTTCTTTTTCTTCTTAACTTCTATAGCGACCTTAGGACTTTTGATAGAAGCTTGAGCTAGTTCCACCTGAGAAGCTATGCTTGAAACTTTTTCTTGGAGATGTTTAGGACTTTTGTCTTCTCCCTCACTTTCGATCATACCAACAGAAGCTTGATCATGTACACCTTCACTTTGTTTCTTGACTTCTAACATCTTCAAGGTTACTTCTTCATCAAATGATTTCACCGTTAGTGTCCCTTTCTCAATGTCAAAGTTGCAACGACTTGTTAACAAAAAGGGTCTCCCAAGAAGGATAGGAGTTTCTTCATCTTCAGGAATGTCCAAGATGTGGAAGTCAACAGGGAATACAAACTTATCAATCTCCACCGGTACATCTTCAGCTACCCCATGAGATTTCTTGATGGTGTGATCAGCGAACTTTAATTTTGTCTCACTTTCGCTTATCTTTCCCAATTCAAGCTTTTTGAAGATAGATAGTGGCATTAAACTCACACTAGAACCAGAATCAATGAGTACCTTTTTAAACATTCTGTTCTTGATTGTGCATGGTATCGCCACTGCTCCAGGATCTTTCTTCTTGATGGGGATCTTCCTTGCTGGCGAGACTATACCACACTTTTCAGTTGCAATTTCTGGTTCTCCTCCCACGGGTCTCTTTTTAGCAATCACCTCCTTCATAAATTTCTTATACAACGGCATGTGCTCAAGTGCTTCAAAGAAGGGGAGATTGACTTCTAATTTTTTAACCAAAGCTGCAAACTTCTCAAAGTCCTTTTCTGTTGAATTCTTCTTTGTCACTCTAGAAGGAAAAGGTAGCTTGATTGTCGGTTTAGCATTTTGCTTATTTTTCTCTTCAAGTTGCTTAACCGGTGGTATCACAATTCCGGGCTCTTTCACATTCTCTCTTATCTCCAAATCTACCTCAATCATCAAGGGATCATCCATTTCCTCTTCTTTTTTTTTCTGATTCTGCCACTTTCTTACTCCTTGTAGTAACAACATTAATCTTCTCTTCGTCTTTCGGATTTTTCACAGTTGAGCTTGGAAGGGTACCTTGTGCCTGTAGAGTGAGATGATATGCTATCTGACTCATTTGAATTTCCATATTCTTGATTGAAGCGCTGGTGTTCCTTAGATTGCTCCTAGTTTCTTCCTGGAATTGAGAGTTTTGAGCTGCCATTTTTTCAATAGCGATCTCCCAATCTTCTTTCTTCGGTACCTGTTGTTGAAATTGTTGTTGACCTTGAGTTTGGAACTGTTGTGGATGGTGTTGGAATTGTTGCTGGTATGGTGGTTGTTGTGGAGGTATGTATTGATGAGGCTGAGCTTGAGATTGATATTGGTTGGGTCCCTGCTTTTGAATATTTCCTTGTTGGTCTTTCCATGCGAAATTAGGATGATTTTTCCATCCTGGATTATATGTGTTGGCGTATGGATTATTCTGCCTCAACATATGAATCTGTTCAACCTGTTCCTGCGTTGCCACACAATGCATAGAAAAATGCGGTCCACCACATATTTCACACATAACTGATGCGATTGGCTCAACCTGTGCTACTTTCTGTTCTCCAATATTCATCTTCTTTAGTCTTCTTTCTACCTCAGCCGCAATCTGATCTTCCATTTTAACAACCTGATCTGCAAGCTTTAAATCAATTTTTCCTTCTGGTTGGTTCATTGTGCGATCATACAACTCAATATGCTCATTAGCGGCAATTGCTTCTATTATCCTTTTGATACCAGTGGCTGTTGAGAAATTGGTTGAGCCACCGGCAGCAGTGTCTATGAGTTGTTTTGTCTTGACTTGTAAACCATTCACAAAAGTCTGCATTTGCTCGGTTGGGTCCATATTATGAGTAGGACATGCAACCAAACATCTCTTGAACCTTTTGTATGCATCCCCCAACGATTCCCCTTCTTTCTGCTTGAAGTTTACAATATCATATCTTTTTTGGATGAAAACTGATGCGGGGAAGTATTCGTTAAGAAAAGCGGTTTCCATTTGTTGCCATGTTGTGATGCTTCCAGCTGGAAGTGAGTAAAACCACTCTTCCGCGTCTTCGGATAAAGTGAATGGGAACATCACGAGTCTCTTGGCTTCTTCAGAATGGCCTTCAATCTTCAATGATGTTGTTGTGGTGAGGAATCTTTGTAGATGCTTATTTGCATCTTCATTGATTCTTCCCGCAAACGGCTTGCTATCCAACTGTCGGATAGTTGAAGGATGGAGTTGGAAGTGTGCCACATTGACCGGTTGGTTTACGATGGTCATTCTTCCAAGCGGGGCATTATTCCTTCCATAGTCTCCTAAAAGCCTCTCTGGGGGAGGTGGATCAGCTGCCATAGTTTCAGGCTCAGATTCTGACTGCTCGGATGAAAGAGATATTCTTTCTTCGTCTTCTGATTCTGAGACTATAGGAGATTCTTCTTTTGAAGCCAGTCTTTTCCGTTTAACTTCGCGGAGTCTTGCTCGCAATAGCCTTTCTGGTTCTGCGTCAAAAGAAGTTCAGCTGAGGTCTTACCTCGCATACAAGATTAGCAATCGATTAGTAGATAAGTTAAAAAAAAAATTAAAATAGGCAAAAAAAATTTCAGCAAAAAGAATTTTAATTGCAGAGCAATAAAATTTTAATTGACTAAAATAAAACTTATATTTTGGCAATCCCCGGCAACGGCGCCAAAAACTTGATCGGAAAAATAGCAAGTGTACTATTTTCACCGGTGTAGTTATAATGGGTTTTACCCCAAGTATCGATCACGAGGATTGCGTAGGAAACACAAGTTATTTAAGTCAATTAAACAAAAGAGCAAATAGGTGTTTTGTTATAAAGCAATAAGTAAATTTAAATAAAAGAAATAATAAAAATAAGCTGAAATTAAAGTTTGACTTTTTAGATGTAATTTGAGGTAATGCCAGGGTAGGTGTTTGATCTTCCTTATAATGACTCTGTAAAAAGATCTCTTCAACAAGTTCATAGAATGCAACTATTTGTTCTTAAGGGTGTTTCCCTAAGTCCTTAGTGGAAAACCTTTTGGTTTGCAATCCTATTGCCTAAGTCCTTAGAAACAAAGGTTTGTAAACCAAAGATGTAAATAATCAAGAATGTTCAAATAACCTTTCGGTATCCCTAGTCCTAGGTGATAACTACTAGATCAAATTGTTTAAAAACCTTAACAACCGTAGTCCTACAAATTGTTAACCGTAGATCAATCTTTGTTTTTCCGACAAAGAAGGCATAAAAACATTAAACAATCAAATTGCATAAAACTAATACTTGATTAAAGAAATACGGAATTCAAAAGTCATTACAATTCAAATCAGGGACACCCCCCTGGCATTGGGGGGTTTAGCCTCTCATAATATTCAAGAAACCAAAATCAGAAAGTTTAGACATTTACAAAAGATTAGGAGAACTCTGATCTTCAATGGCTTCCACCGTTGAATCTCTTCGTCTTCCACAACCTTGAATACGCTATCTTGCTCTCTTCTGGAATTCTTTCGTACGATCAAAAAGTCCTTTCTCCTTGTCTCTCAATCCTCTTTTAATCCCTCTAGGTTTTCAGATCTCAGCCGGAATACCCAAATTGCCCCCAGAACTTTAAAATTGTAAAAACATAGAAAATCAGCAATTCTGTCCGCACAGGCTGACACGGCCGTGTCACTTGACACGGGCTGACCGTGTCAGCTTCTGCCACTTTTGGGGAAAATTCTTCGGCAGGTCGGACATGGCCGTGTCACTTGACACGGTCTGGCCGTGTCCGACCCTGCCTCTTTTGGCTTTGACTTCAACATCAAAGTTGTAGCTCTTTTCGTTAGCGAAATTTTGCCACCGGAACCGCGTCATTCCGAGTTACGAAGCTCCAGTTATGATCAAAATACTACACGCCTGTCACGATTTTCAGCTTCTGTTACACCAACACTTGTGCAATTTCCATCTGATCCAGAATTAACCTACAACCACCAAGTAGAGAGATCAAAAGCATCTAAAAAGACATGATAAAGGGCACAAAAACATAATGCAAGCAATTAACTAATATTAAAGGAATCACCGAAAAACTCATGAAAACAACCACAAAGTGTTACCAAGTATGACGATCTTATGCCAAATTTATGACGAAATTAAGTAGAAATGGTGACCGATCAAGGGGCTACCAAGCCAGGAAGGAAATCCACTATTAGCAGTATCAATTCGAAGCTAAACAACCTCCGGTTTACAACTTCTCACTTACCAAGCCAGGAAGGAAATCCAAGTGCAACATTTTACCTAAGAACTTCCTAGATAAGAGAAACCCCTCTCACTTCCAATCACCGCAATAATGTCTCACAATAACTACCCTAGTTACTGATATTGAAGGCCCTTTACCACAATCTTCAATTACAAGCAAAACACGATTAAGACTCTCTTAATCAACAAATACTTAATCTTACTTAAAAGCTTTGATCAAGAATAATACTCACTCTTGCTTCACAGCTTCGAGGAGAACAATAATAGAGACTTACAACTCTATAACACAGTCCAACTTACAACTCCAGTGGATCACACATACTAACTCTCCTAGAGAGTGGCACAATGACTAATTCCTACTGCTTCTACATCTTGGACCTATACTTGTGGTTAGAATATCAAATTCGACATGTTGAGTCTACAAATTGATAACATCTTTTTCAACATGTTGCTTCTAAACTAGTTTTACCAAAATTCATGCCAATCATAATTTCATAGAAATAACAATCTTCCCCTTTGGCAGATTTTGCTAAAACAAACTAAATCATTTTTGCCACTAAACCATCACAATTAAAGGTTTGAAAATAAACCAAACACACACATCAGAGGTACAGTAGAAAAAACTCTTCATTAGAGATATCAGAAGCAGGAATAAAACCATATCAACATAGAGCAGGTACCCCCCTTAATAAAAACTTCTCCCCCTCAATAGCAGCAGTCAGTGGTTAGTGGTCAGTGCACAGACATATCATATTACTCCCCCTTTTAGCCATAATATGACAAAGGTAAGCAACTATTGATACCAGATATCATGACTCTTTGGATGGTTAAGATGTCATTCACTCTTGGATTGACTTCACTTACAAACCCCAAAACAATTAGCTTCCTTGCTTCACAAGAAGCCATTATCCACAAATTCCAGTTTGCTTAAAATCTTTGCTGAAATCCAAACTAACCCAGTAACTCCTAAGGTTACTTGCCGCAGAAGGAAACACTTTGAAAAATATATCAGATCACACTATCTGACAATATTCCTCTGCCCTTACATTCACTAGAAATTGCTGATGCTAGTGAAGTCTTCAACACAGTAGTTATGCATTTTCCAAGCACACTATTATAAACAAGATCAAAATCTCCAAATTCTAATCCATATGGTCAGAAAATACCTCTTTTGACAATACATCCAGGCTCCATCCCCAAGTATCTTTCCAAGACAATCAACACAAATGATGTTCCAACATCATTTAGGACATCAACTTCTTATCACTGAACTTAATCATTTGGTTCTTGATTCATCATCCAAAGAACTCATTATGCAGAGAAGTCATTCAAGAAGCTCTTAAAACACGTCTTCTACAACTTATTCAGGTTATCACATACACCTGAACACCATGGAGAGAAATAAACTCTCACCCTTCCTCTACAAATGATTTAGGTCTAGTTTACTTGCTTTTAGTTTCACATATAGCTCAATTTCTACACTTGTTATCTTAAGTAAACATAGATATTATTGTAGCATCTTTTTTTTGAGCAAATAATGAATATATATCCCAAAAAACAGTTGAATACAAGTTGATCCTAGGATCCAAGCCTCAAAGTGACAAGAAGACTACTAAACTAAGTAAAGTTATAGTTCATTATAGTAAGCCCATAATTTTCTATCATTTTACACGCGCCCACGTATCATGTCATAACTGTTTCTGCTACACAAATCTTCAACAATTTTTCCCTATTGCTTTTCCCCTTGTCCTTTCAATGATCCACTTCAATTATGAATTCCACTCTTGTAGGACATTATTGTAACATCTTTGTCATCCTTAAATGGCTTGATATCCTTTTATATATTTCCATCAATACGCATCCACCATAGATTAGCAAAATCAAGATCAAAATTAGGGTGATTTTCCTTCACAATGTCTCTTGCCGCTAAATAAGACCACATATTAGTGTCAAGTCCTTTATAAACAAAAATATCACCCATTTCATACCTTAACTTAGGCTCTTTGACAAAGGTATCCTTGGTTCTAAACACCATAATAAATAACAGATATTTTGTAAAATTGTATAGCAACAATGTAAACACTTCTATTCAATAAAATACACATTCAATACAATAATAATATAAATACACATATTTAATACAATATGATACCTAAAAATACAAAGAAAATACAAATATTATACACAATCTATAAATACATAAGACACAAAATGGTTTGTAGAGGAATGAATCCAATATTTTTAGGGTTTCCTATATTCTATTTTTTAGTTTATCAATTTTTCTTCTATTTAAATAGTTTAAATTTAAAATTTTGTATTTCAAAATTCAATTAATTCTTCAACACGTGTTTTCTATATCTTACATCATTCGTCGTGTCATTAAATTTACACACATGACATTGATGCATGTTATCTCTATTTGACATTAAAGACCCAAATTTAAGTAGAAAATCTTTAGGGGAGTTGGAAAATTTAAGAAAGTAGAGATAAAATTTAAGGAGTCAAGCTCCTCTCCAATTCTCATCATCTCCATTTTTACCATTACCATAGTTTGTGAAACATAAATACAATGTGTGACATTAATTAGATTTAATGATTTATTATGCACTTTAAATATTTGAAAACAATAATAATGGAGAGAGGAAATAGAGAAAGAAAATAGAGAGGATTCTATATCCAAATTTGAGATTTATGAGAACTATTTATTTAACCCAAAAAAACATGTGAGCATTTATAAATATTTTAAAAGAACAAGACAAATTTAACATATAGAAGTGAATTAAATGTGGGTTTCAAGACATGACCCATAGAACCTCAAAGATAAGGTCAAGTGGGCCTATGTGGTTGTTGAAATGGGCCTTAAGCCTTAATGGGCCTACAGTACAACATCTGAGGTAGTGACGTGTACATTATTATCAGAGTGAAAACGCAACCAAAAAGAAACGTTTCTGTCAATGAGTGTAGCACCTGTTCTTCTTGCCTTGTTCTTATTCCTATTCAGTGCAATTTGCAAAGAACAAAAGTAGAAAACAACAGCTAAATACACTGCACAAGAAGGTTTCTTGCACTTCAGTAGAACTTTCAGCTTTGGTGTGTTTCTTCTTTCATTTTCTGTAATTATTTTATTTTTTTTATCACTCTTTTAATTTCGTTTTTATTTTTTATTTTTGGTTTTCACTGTTTTTGTTTTTGTTTTGTTAACTGCATGAGTTTGAAGTTTGTGAGTTTGTTAGGTGATGTAGAGAATGCTTGAACTGTGAATGGAAACTGATGATTCTTTTGTTGAAATGGACCCATTGTTTTGTTAGGTTTATCTGCAACTGCAAGGAAGATACTTTTTTTATTCTTTTGTTTAAAGTAAAAATAAATTTTGGGGTTTGTGTCTGAGATGTTTCTTGCTTCAATTTATGAGTAAAGTTTGTTTCTTTTTGTGTTTTATGCTTGTTTTTCTGTTTCAAATGGAGCATTTTTTTACTTGTGGTTCGAGCTGACTTGGTGCTGGTTAGGTTAGTATAGTTCGTATTGCGTAGGATTTAGGGTTAATATGGTCATGAAATTGCAACTTAGAAGTTTATTCGGTTAGGAATTGCGGCCTCTATAAGGAATTGTATGTTAAAGAATCTAATGTGTTCCGTAATGCTTCGATTGTGATAGCAAAGGGAAAAAGATCTGAGAAAATCAGTGATTTATAGAGTTTGTAGATGTTGTACCTTATTCAGAGACTTTGGAATTGGAGATTACTAGATTGACATGTATTTTAGTTTCTTGAATGTAACTTTTAGTTTTGGTAGCAATGATGTTCGATTGAATGCCTAGCTAGTCATTCTGTTTTTGCATATGTATATGTTGGAGAGAAAATCTGCTGTTACTGAAACTGTTTTAAGATTTCAATACCATCATGTAAAGTTCAAGTGGAGATTTAGATATCAATATTTCGAATGCGTGTTGTGAAATTTGTTTACTCTTCTTACACGTGTTCTTTGATGATGCCAATTACAATCTTCATGAACTTTTGAGCTAACTTACAAGTTAATCAGGAAAACAATACAAGAAAAGACTTCAACTTGGATTTTTAGACTAAATATGTATGTTATCAGAATTCTTAAATCTTATGAACCATTTTTCTTCTATCACTCTTAATGTCTACTTTTCTGTTGTTTTTACATTCACAGGCCCAGGGTAATTGACGCTGATGCACTTTGTGACTTCTTTATGTTTGGCTCAGCATTCCCCTTTTAATCTTTCAATATTATTTGAAGTGTTGCGTCAAATAGTGAAGGAGTTTTTTTTCTAGATAAGTATAAATGTTTGGCAACAAGGTACTTCTAACCTACAAAAGAAAACGGAAATCTCAAAGTGGCAGTTTCGTCCATGGAAATCGTTGCCAAAATTCAGTTTGTGAAGATTCCCTTGATTGTTCTTTAACTAAACGAGTTAAACACAACAAGCTAACTGATGAGAAGATATCCGAAAAACATGAAGAAAAGGCAATGGTGAGATTCTAATGCGACTTATGTGGACCACATAATTTTTTTTTACAAAATACTGTATGTAGGTTCATTGATCTTCATTATAAGTGACAAGGATATTACTCCATTGACTTTCGAAGCTCCGACTATTATAATGACAGTTTTTTTTTTCTATTTTCTAGATTGGAATAATTGCTTGTTATATATAAATCTCTTGTGAATATAATATGATGAAGCGCTTACTCATATGTCTGTTCGTGTATTTAATAGGATACTAGTGATGGAAAAAACCCGTGCTTTGGAAGCATCAAACAGCCGGATGAGTCATCATCAATTCCAGTTCAAAAGTCAGGTGGACTGGAAGCAGGGCAGCTTGGAAATCATGATGAAACAGAGAGGGTAATTACTACGAAGGAATCATCTTTAACGAAACATCCATGTGCAGGGCGGCTTGGAAATCATGATGAAACAGAGAGGGTAATTACTACGAAGGAATCATCTTTAACGAAACATCCATGTGAGGATAGCTCAAAGAAGGATGTTGATGAATTACCCCCAATAGTGAAGCCTTCACAAAATGATTGCGACACGCAGAAAAATTCTTCTGGAGATGAAAACTCTTACATTGAATGTGACGATGGTTCTAATAAAAACAATATTCCACCCTCAGTTGAGTTGGATGCTAGGAATGTTATCAATGTAATCAACTCAGAAGCATCAATTACAAGAGAAATCAGTGCTGCATGTGCCGATGAATCTCTTGTTTTGAAAAAGTCTACAGATAGATTTACTGAGTCACCCTCCAAAGATAATTCTGGGAACCTATCTGATTGTAAGGTAACAAAGACCAACTTGACCAGACCATTAAAAACCTATCAATGTTACAAAAGAAAAAAGTGTACGAATGGGACTGATAAGAAAAGCAATTCATTGCTTGAGAAGGAAAACATTCCAGTTCTAGCCAAGTGGAGCATGCTTGCAAATGCTAATCTTTCTTCTAGCGATGGATCATCTTGTGACGAATGTCCTTTAAACAATGTACCTGACCTTAATCAAACTCAGACGCAAGATGATACATCTTCTAGAAGCTGTTCTAGGATTTTTCCCACAGACCTTAATCTATCGACAGAGCTTTCTAAAAGAGGGGAGCTTCATTGGACTCGAGAAAAGGTATGGCTTCCTGGTAATTTTTTTAAACCATATGGTTTGTTACTCAAAATTCTCATTGATCCATATATTATGATGTTTAAGATGGATTCTATGATAAGTTTTGTTTTTTTATATCTCGAAAACATTTATCTTTTTCCTCATTGCTGGTTTAGAGATGTGCCGGCTGGTAAGAAATGCGTCAAGACATGATTTGATTTCTTTCATCTTATGTTGGATTTAAATTTGCAAAATATATTCTCCACTCTGAAATAGGGTTTCAGCTCCTTTATTTACCAATGCTCGATCAAGTGTAAATTTTGGAACACGGAGTTTGGGCGTGTAGAGAACCTCGTGTAAAAAAAAATTGACTTCTTTTGTAACATTATCTATGAATTTGTTTATTTATGTATGGTTGTTTGTTTTTAAATCCTGAATAAATGTAGTGATGCTGAAACCAAATAGATAGGTTTAAAAAGGACATAAGAGTTATACATTCTTGTGTACAAAGTTCTAATTTACTTGTCCATTATCAATTAATTGATCCCAGACCTCATGTGAAACACATAAGTTTTTTGTTTTATGACAGGTGAGAAATGCTGACACTCCATGTACTAGTGGAGTTGTTTCTGAAACCTGGTATATTTTCATCAAACTCAATATATTATGTTTTGTACATATTATAAATCTAATGAAAAATCAAAGTAGTTGGTAAGCGAAAATAGTTGTATCTGAATGTATTCGTTCTAACAGTATGGCACACTTGGGAGAGCAACTGCGTCATGGAGAAGACATGGTGAAAACTGACTCTCACATGGCTGGAACAGAAGTTCCAAGCCAGAGTTCTCAGGTGCACAAGGAAGTCCAACATCTTGATAAGGATTGCCAAGGAGTCTCTATCATTGATGATTCTAGAGATCTCTGTCCTGGTTCCACAACTGCTGACCAAGAACTAGAGGAGTTCCAACCCTCTGTGAAAGGGCACCAACCTCAGAGTAGTGACCTGCCCCCTAACTCTGCAGGTATTATTGGTCATTTAACCTTTGACGTGCAAATTATAAATCCGATGCTTTATTATGAAGTTGTGATTGATGATAAATATATTTCTTAAAATTTACACTCGCTTTTGCATTTCTTTAGAGTTTTTATAGTATTTTCATATGTTACAGAAGAGCACGCTATTGATTTGAACCTTGTTGCTGACAAGCATTCGCTTCACTTGGGGATGAAAACTCTTGTAGCCAAATCTGACTCTACAAGCAGTAGATCTGCCATTGTCGAAAATCAAGTAACTCAGCTGGACTTTTTAAGCTCTAGCAATACAAAGGTACAAAATGATGCTTTTACATCTTTGACTTGAATGATGGTAGTTTCCAAATTTTAGAAAGATCAAATTACAATTTAGGGAGATCCTATTAAACATTTCCATATTAGGGGGAATCAGCACAAGTTGAAAACAACGGTTAATGGTTAACCCAAGACCAACTGTACAATACATTTTTCTTCCTAGTTGAAAATATGTTTACCAAGACTTTCTAAATTGGATTTGTTTCCGATTATTGATATGTTCTGTCTCTCTTTATTAACCAGCTGATTTCAGAAGGAAAGACTATTGAGGACGTCTGTTCAAGTATTACTCAATCTCAATCAGGTGGTTGCATGATGTTGGATGAAAGAACGAATGTTAAACAAACTAAAACTGATCAACTAAAACACATGCCGAACGTTTCTCTTTCTTTGGGTTTGTCTCTACCCACGGAGCTTGAAACTGGGGGTTGTGATTCCTCTAACTGTTTGCCTACATTGCCTCTTTTTAATTTAACCGCCGGAACTAGAGATATTGTCCATGATGGATTATGTCAGTCTTCAACCAACCGGAAGCCATTGCTTCTCAGGCACAAGGCATTGCTTGACAACATCGTAAGCAAAACAAGAGCTTTAAATGTAAGAGGCAACTTTCAAGAAAATCTCAAGCCACACCCTATAATGTGGTCTGAAGAGGAATTAGATTTTCTCTGGATTGGTGTGAGGAGGCATGGTAGGGGAAATTGGGATGCTATGCTTAGGGATCCAAGATTGCGGTTTTCACCATTAAGGAAACCATGGGACCTCGCTGAGAGGTGGGAGGAGGAACAATCAAAACTTCTGAAAGATATTAGTGTTCCACACTTCATGCATCCAAATGCAGAGAGGGCGGCGGCAGAAGCAGCCATGCAAGGAAACTATTACTTCGTAGATCACAAATCAGGTCCTTGGGGACAAAATCCAATAGAGGATACTAATCTATCTCCTGAAGATGTATTTTCTCATAAGGAAAGCAGCCACTTGAAGAGATCTCTTGCCATGCCATTTCTTCTAAGTAACCCCGCTGCACGCGGTCCTGCGCCAATGATTCACTCCAGAAGAACTTCTTACAACAGCAACATGGATAAGTATGAATTGGGATTTTTCAATTCTCCCGGAAGCTTGAGTATTTCCAAGGATAATTCTTATTCGGATGATTACCCATTTAATTGTTCAAATGCAAAGAATAATTTGCCACTCTGGCTTAGAGAAGCTATCAATACTCCTCCAAGGTCCAGAGAGCAAAATCCGTCTGCAGATCATTGCTTTGATGCTGGTGGTAGTAAGGCATGCTTTCTGCCTCAAAGTCAGTCGAGTGCTTTGAAGACAAATGATGTACACATATCAAATGCTTCTCACTCTTCAACCTATTCAAGAAGAAAATATGGGATGCTGAAAATGAACAAGTCTCTTGAACATCATGCCAGAAAACAAGATGACTTGATTGTTATTGATAGTGACTCATCTTCCGAAGAGACTGTATCTGACGATCACCGTGCCAACATGAAGATTTGAATAATGTATTTTCTGTTAGATAATCCTTGTTCAAAACATGTAGTGAGCTGTAGAAAATATTCCATGGTTTTCTAGATTACCAATTTTTAAACGAATGACTTGTTGTGATTTTATGCTAATGAATGTTGATTTTAGGGTTAATAGTCATTTGCCCCCTGCAATAGTAGCGATATTCGGTTTATCCCCTTTTAAAAAAAAATTTTGTTTTACCCCTGTAATATTTGGGTACCCCTAAACCTGTAAAAACCAGGGAGTAAAATCAAAAAAATATATTTTACAGGGGGTAATTTTCCCTCTTAGGGGGCAAAAGACTTACAATTTTAATATTATAGGGGGTAAAACAAATTTTTTTTTAAAAGGGGGTAAACCGAATATCACTACTATTGCAGGGGGACAAATGACTATTAACCCTTGATTTTACATATAACTGAATCAATAGGGATCTTAAATGTTTAGTACTCATTTGATTAAGAAAATGGGGAACGGATTCTCTAACCTTATGGCGGCAACTGCAGGCTGCCTTTCAAGTATCAATATCTCTAAACACTTATTTCTTGCCACGTATTTAATATTTTGTTGTTGTTAAAAACACACAAAACTGCATGAATATGTAATTAAAAACATGTTCTAATGTTCTTTTAGTTTCTTTGTAGTGTTTTCAATTTCATATGACCTTCGTTAATCACCACCATGACCGGCATTGTTGAGCTTCCTTCTCTGAGCGTCTCTCTCACAATTAATCACCTCTCACAATCAATCACCATCCTCTTCACAATCTACCACCTTCATCATCGTTACCGTCGCCTTCACAATCACAGTTGAGCTTCAGCTTCCCTGACTGTCTTCCTCACAATCCATCACCAAAGTCTTCTTTATAGGCCACCGCCTTCGAGTTGAGCATCAGCTTTCCCGATTGTCTTCCTCACAATCCATCACCAAAGTCTTCTTTATGGGCCACCATCTTCGAGTTTAGTCATCTCCACGCTTTCTATCATCGACACCGTTGAGCTTCATCCTCTCCGATTGTCTTCCTGACAGTTCAGTTCCATAATCGGTGTTGTTGCGCTTCATAGTTGTTTGTCACCATCAATGTTAAGTTTTTTTCCTTTAATATATGTATGTTTCTTGTTATTGTTACTATGTTTTTTCTCTCTTTTTCTTTTGATTATGTTACACTCTTAATAGATAAACGTATATTTGCTTGGATTTCACTTATATTTTTATGTTCCTTGTTACTAGGTTTTCTCTCGTTCTCTCCTTTTTTCCTAAATAATTATACTTTTTTAAGTTGTTTGATTCAATTTTTTTTTTGTATGTGTATATGAAGATGTTAATAACTTGACATTGTTTATCTTTTTGTATAATAAACTGCTCAAATTCAAGTTGTATATGTAAATTGAAACTCTTACACAGTAATATACTTTGTTGGTGCATAATTGCACTGCTCTCTTTTAGTATAGAAGATTACTCTCTATATAATTACTTTGGTGTTGCTGCTATGGTTACTGGTTTTTTAATTTTGGTGTTGCAAGGATTACAATTGTTTTGTTCCATTTCCATGTAAAAACAAGTTTAAAAGTGGTTACTTATTTTTAGTGGAAATGTACATAACCATAAAATGAGAGCACAATCAGTGCAGTTATGCCACCAGTGCCTTAAAAACAAGCTCAGTTAGGAGAATAAAATAGGAGCATAACCAATAGGTGTGATGGTTTAATTTAACACTTCAATTCAATGGTAAAGAAACATATAACAATAGTAACAATGCAAAGTATGCAAAAACAGATCTATCAATGCAAAGCATCAGCTTACCAAACATTTACATTACTTCTATTATTATATGGCCTATAATTCACCACCACTACATGCTAAATTATATTGCTTCCAAAATGAAGCCTTCAAATTTGTGTAAATAAAATATTTATTTGTATTATGTTTTATTCAATGTTTGATTGTTACTTCAGAAGATCCCAAATGGTTGTCTATTCAGAGTCTCTGCTTTCACTCCCTAATGGCACTGAGCAAACAGATTTTGCATTATAAGCTCTTGGTATCATCAAACATGAAAAATGATAGGTAGAAAAGTGAAACTGGAAGATAGAATTAAGAGGAGAGTTGGTACAAAAACTCTTGGTAACATATGGTACAGGTAAACATGAAGCAAACATGGATGATTTCCTGATCTGTTTAGTTACTATCACATCATTTTCATTTAGGCTTGTTAAGTATTATACATAGTTAAATATTAAACAATGACGCCTGGTTAATGCATCTGATATTTTGTTTAATCTATGCTATACTTGTAATTAGTTTATTCATAAATAAACAAATAATATTATATTGATTTTGTTTTTGTAAATCAAGTTTCTATACTTGATGTTTTATTGAGGGGAAACAAAATATGAAAATTACAGTATGTTAAGTATATACAGATTGAGGAGGAAAAATTGATATGCATATTGGAATACACTTTCATCAGTAAACTGAAAATGAAGGAGAGAGCATAATATACCAAGAATCTATATCAATATATTGTTTTAAAAGCATGTGGGCTCATGAAATATGTCATTAGTTGAATGTGGTTGAAATGTAATTTCTGTCGATAATTATGTAGTTTGGATCACCTGCTGCAACAATGAACACATCACATAATGGAAAGGTTATAATCTGTTGATAGTAACAGTTTCTTCCTCGGTCATCCAGCTGATGTGAAAAGTGTTTTTTGATGTAGTAATGAAGAGACTCTGCACCATATTTTTATTGAGTGTTCACCGAAATCAGAATTGTGACAGAAATTTTATAACTAGTTGAAAATTCATTCTGTTTTGCTCAATTCTATTTCAATGCATTTTCATCAATTTGCAGGGTTGATTGGTAGTGGAAGAGTGGCTTGTGATTTGGTAAATATGTGTTTTATTAGGATATCAATTCCGGTTCAGGTTAGTTTTGTGCAACATGTGAGATGGTTTGGTGTTGTATTGTTGGCTTTTGAATGTTTTGTTGTGGCTGAGGTGGCTGAGGTTACGGTGGGCAAGCTGATTTGTTGAAGTCAAGAATTTTAGTTGTGGAGGTTGAAGAACAGGGTGCTTTTTCATTCTTATATGATGCGGCTTGTGATGTTAGTACCTTGAGTGTTATTGTTCTGGACAGGGTTTAGTTAATTAATTTGCATTTACAAAGGATATGTAAATTTTCAAATCCTAACATCTCTTTCATAAATACTATTACTTTTTAAAATTTTATACATTTCGACTCCCAATTAAGGAGAGACTTAGTAAAATTGGCATAGTCAAGGATGGTAAGTGTGTGTATTGTGGCCTTAGTGAAAACTGTAATCATTTGTTTTTTCAGTGTACAAAAACCAGAACTGTGTGGCTGCAAGTTTTTGCTTGGATGAAGATTGTTCATGATCCGGTGGAATGGCAAGCTGAGCTACCTTGGATCTGTACCCAAATTCAAGGCAGAAGCAACCGATCTCGTCTCGTCTGTTGAAAATTACAGTAACTGAAAGTGTTTATAGTATATGGCAGCAAAGGAATAGAATTATATTCCAAGAGGGAGATGCTGATAGAATATGCAGCAAGGACATCATAGTCATAGATACTATCAAAATTAGAGGATAGGAAATTGAATGTGTATTGTAATGGTTTGTAAGCTTTTTGCCGGGCCTTGACCTTAGTCGATTTGATAGCGTGGATCCTAGGGATCGACTTTGTATTTTACACTGTTTTGGAATAAATAAATTTATTTCTTTGCTCCAAAAAAAATTTACACACTTTAAAGAAAAAATTAGTTGATTAGATTTTCATAATAAAATAAAATTTAAAATTTTATACATTTTAAAGAAATAATTAGTTGATTTGACTTTAATAGTAAAATAAAATTTTATTTATTAGAATACTTTTAATAATAGTAGTTTATAAAATAATTAGATGAATTAAAATACAACTAGTACTTAGACCCGTGCGAGACACGTGTTAAATATTTTCTAAGTAAATAAAATATTTAAAAAACACTTAAAATTTAAATTTATTATTTATTATAAATTTATTGAACTAATATAAAATTTATAGTAAACAAATATATAGAAAATCATAATAATGATTATATTATATTATAAATATTAATGTATTATATTTTAAACAGAAATTCAAGTTTTGAAACATAAAAAGACGATAATACATTAGTAAGACATAATTTACACGTGTTAAATTAAGTATTGTATTCTCTCATAATATTTGATTGCTATAACTGGAATAAAATCTCATATAATTTTAAAATTTTTTGATTATTATTTTATTTTATTTTATTTATAAAAAAAGAAGACGACCAAATTCAAAGCTATTATGGTTTATTTATTAATTAATAATTAAAATCTATTAACAAAATTAAGTTAATGCATAAAAAATAAATAAAATAAAAATTATCCTAAAAAAAGGGGAAGGAGTGCCCATTCCTTCAAATGTTTTTTAAAATTCTTTTAACTAATTTTATTTAAAATTCTATTTAATAAAAACAAAAAATAATCTAAAAAAGATTTAATTTTTATTTTATTTCAAAATAATGAAAAACAAATTTAAGCCAAAAAAAAAACAAAGAACCGTCCAAGGTAAAAAAGAATTATTTTGACTGATTATTATTTAATTAATGAATATACATAACTAAATAAAAATTAAATTTAAATAAACCAAATAAACAAAAAAAATTAAATATATAAAAAAGAAAAAAGAGAGACTTCAATTTTTAATTAAGATCTTATTTAATTAGCTTTTAAAACATAGATCAAATCAAAAGTCACATTTGTTTTTATTAAATTATAATCATTTTTTTTCTATAAGTATCATACAATATAATAAAACAAGATGAGTATTTTGGCAAGTTTGACACTTGGCAAATTCTCAATCCTTCTATCATATTTACATGTTTCTATAAGAGGAAAGTTTTAATTATAATAATTTTATTTTTTTAAAAAATGAAATAAATATAAATATACAAAATTTGTTTGTTATGGGACACATGAAATCATATTTTATTACATACTATTTATTTCTTTCCGCTATATCACATATTGGAAAAACCAATTACACATTGTGCTTTTATGACCTCGCCTTGAAAACAGTTATCACTAAATCCTACCAATTTGGAATTTTGCTTTGAAACAACCACAACCCTTTCAATTCCTCTACACTCCTTCCACTAATCTATAAAACATGACAGTAATACCATTCTGAATCCACTGCATCTACCACTCTTTCTTTTTTTTTTTTCAATTAATTTTCAAAATTTACTATATGCTCCTTCCTATTCCATATTTTTCGAGTTCCATCAAGGGGAAACCTTCATCCAACTTTTCCTCTTCCGTTCTTCACGTCTTCTGAAAAAACAAGTTTGTGGTTTGTGTCACCGATTTAGTAATCATTCAGGTTCATAGTTTGTATCAAAGATAAGTTTTACACATTCATATCATAATTTTTTGAATAGTTCATCTTCTCCGGTTGTCAGATTTGATGTTTCTTCATCTTTTTATTTTCTTATGCAAACTTTTTATGGTTTGAGATTTCAGATTTGGATTGGAATCAGTTAACGACTTTAGGTTTTTTCTTTCAATCTTTCTTATGTTAATCGTCACAACTTTCATTTGGGACATAATTTGAATGGGTAAAAGTAGTGTAAAATTTATGATAAAGTTGATTTAATGACTTTGTTGTTCTTGCTCATTGACATATATAGTTGTTTGTGGTTCATGTTGTTGTATAGATTTGGTCAGATCTCGACCAGGCTTTTGATATTAAAGAATGCAATTTTGATTTTATAATTTAGAATTAAAAAACCATTTTATAATAAATTAAAAATAAATCATTGAAAAATTCAAATACTATATTGTAAAAAAAAAACATGCTAAGGTAAAAATAAAAAAAAATGAATAATTTATAAAATGGCATGACTTTATTTTAATGAAAAATAAAATTTTATTCTATGATTATAATATAATAAAAAATAGATTTTCAAGCTTAGAACAAGTATTGAGTAGTTTTTTTCTTTTTTACTTTGAAATCAATTTTGATGATTATAACTTAAAGGGTTTGTGTTTTTTTTCTTATCATTCAGAAAACCCTAATTTTATCTTTTTTGTATGGTATGGCCATGTTTTGATAAATAATTTAATTTACAATTTAAAGTGTAGACTCAATATCATTCTATAGGCTATGAATTTTGTTGTTGTGTATTATAATTTTTTTTATGCAATCTCATTTTCTATTGTTGTTTGATTATTATTATTATTATGGAAAGTTATTAAAAATTTGATCTTATTATTTATTTACGTTGACAACTAATAATTAATTGGATTCTCCCAAATTATAAAATTATTTTAAAAATATAGATAGATAGTTTAACAATTATTTAAAACTATTTTCCAGTATCAATAAATATTTAGTAAACTATTTTTAATTGTCATTTCATAAATAATATACCTTTATTAATTGGATTTTATTTAATTTTTAAAATATAAAATAGTCACATTTATTTACTAATATGTAATAATAATTACTAATTAATAGGTTAGATGTATATACCAAAACACAACCGTTACAAAATAAATGCATAAATTTTTTTGCAAAATAAACACAATCGTAAGAATTCACTAAATATTTAGTGATAAAATGATAACTGTTAGAACAAGATTTGTTCTGATCAATATTCTTGTTTTGATGATAACAAGGTATATGAATTTTGTATAAGACAATGTGGTACTCTACTCCTTTACATTTTCCATTTCAGGAAATATATAAAGAGTATGCACAATTCAGCGCTCAGAAGCACTGACTCAGAAGGTTCAAGATTGCAACATCAGAACATGCTCTCACAAGACATCAGAAGATGGTCAAGCAGAATCAGAACATGGTCTATGAAGCATCAGAAGAACATGAGATCAGAAGCAGAAGCACTGAAGTTCTTATGGTATTACGCTCAAGCACTTCAAGGTCTGATGACAAGAAGATGCTCTGCACCAAGCTGAATGACTCTGATTATTCAAACGTTGTATTCACAAATCTGAGATCAGAAGCAAGTACAAGATGACAGGCTACTCTGACTGACAAAAGGAACGTTAGAAGTTACAAAAGGCAAAGTCAGTAAAAGCAGCAAAAGCATGGCTCGAGGTAGTTGACAAAAGTGTGAAACATTAAATGCAGAGCTGTACTATACACGCAACGCATTAAATTCTCCCAACGGTCATCTTCTCAAACACCTATAAATATGAAGTTCTGATCAGAAGCATAAACAACAACTCTTGCAAAAATACTGAAACACTGCTGAATTCAATACTCACGAACTCCATCTTCAACCTCACAACAATTGTAATATTTAGTGAGTGTTAAGCTTAGAACTTAAGAGAAATATCACAGTTGTGATTATAGCTTTCTTAGAAGCATTTCAATACTCTTGTAAACATTTATTTTACATTGATTGTAAAAGGTTCCTAGAGTGATCAGTGAAATCAGTAGACTCTAGAAGACTTAGAAGGTTCTAAGTGGTGTATTCCTAGAGTGATCAAGTTGCGATCAGTATACTCTAGAAGACTTAGAGGGTATCTAAGTGGAAAACCATTATAATCAAGATTGATTAGTGGATTAAATCCTCAGTTGAGGTAAATCACTCTAAGGGGGTGGACTGGAGTAGTTTCGTTAATAACGAACCAGGATAAAAATAATTGTGTTAATTGTTTTTATCTTAAGAGTTTTTAAAGTCACAAACTTATTCAAACCCCCCCTTTCTAAGTGTTTTTCTATCCTTCAATTGGCATCAGAGCGCCGGTTCTAGGTGCAAGCACTTAACCGTGTTAGAAAAAGATTCAGGAAGAGAAAAACACTAAGTCAATATGGTTGATCCACCAAGTGCTGCATCAACTGCTACACCTATTTATAATGATCAAAACAACAATGGAAATGGATATTCTAGACCACCAGTATTTGATGGTGAAAACTTTGAATATTGGAAAGACAGATTAGAAAGTTACTTTCTCAGTCTAGATGGTGACTTATGGGATCTACTTGTGGATGGTTACAGACATCCTGTAAATGCTAGTGGATTAAAGATGTCAAGACAAGAAATGAGTGATGATCAAAAGAAACTATTCAAAAATCATCACAAGTCAAGGACTATTCTGCTGAATGCTATTTCTCATGCTGAATATGAGAAGATATCAAACAGAGAAACTGCCCATGACATCTTTGAATCCTTGAAGATGACTCATGAAGGGAATGCCCAAGTCAAGGAGACTAAAGCTCTTTCTTTAATCCAGAAGTATGAAGCCTTCAAGATGGAGGATGATGAAAACATTGAAGCAATGTTCTCAAGATTTCAAACTCTAACTGCTGGATTAAGAATGCTTGACAAGGGATATACAAAGGCAGATCATGTCAAGAAGATCATCAGAAGCTTGCCCAAAAGATGGGGCCCAATGGTGACTGCATTCAAGATTGCTAAGAATCTGAATAAAGTCTCTCTTGAAGAACTGATCAACGCCCTAAGAAGTCATGAAATAGAGCTGGATGCTAATGAACCTCAGAAGAAAGGTAAGTCTATTACATTAAAATCAAATAATAAAAAATACACTAACGCTTTTCAGACTGAAGAAGAAGATTCTGAAGAGTCAGAATCAGAAGAAGAAGAAGATGAACTATCCATGATCTCCAGAAGGGTAAACCAACTCTGGAAGAGCAAACAAAGGAAGTTCAAGAACTTCAGAAGTTCCAAAAAGCCTGAAAAAGGAGAATCTTCTGGTCTCAAAAGATCTGACAAAAAGAAGGTCACGTGCTTTGAATGCAAGGAGCCAGGTCATTACAAAAGTGAGTGTCCAAAGCTTCAGAGGGAGAAGCCCAAGAAGAAGTTTCAAAAGAAGAAAGGTCTTATGGCTACTTGGGACGATTCAGATTCATCAGAATCAGACTCTGAAGATGAGCAGGAAAACATTGCGCTCATGGCCACTGTTGATGATGAATCAGAATCTACATCAGAATCAGATTCTGAAGAGATATCCTTGGCTGCAAAGAAGACAAAGGAAAACATGTCATGGTACCTGGACTCTGGGTGCTCGTGGCACATGACGGGAAAAAGGTCTATGTTCCAAGACCTGGTGCTTAAATCTGCTGGAGAAGTTAAGTTTGGAGGGAACCAGAAGGGCAAAATCATTGGCTCAAGAACCATAAGTATTGGTAACTCTCCTTCCATAACTAATGTTTTGCTAGTAGATGGATTAGCTCATAACTTATTGTCCATAAGTCAATTAAGTGACAATGGTTATGACATAATCTTTAATCAAAAGTCTTGTAAAGCTGTTAGTCAGAAGGATGGCTCAATCCTATTTACAGGCAAGAGAAAGAATAACATTTACAAGATTGATCTTCAAGATCTTAAGAATCAGAAGGTAACTTGTCTTATGTCTGTTAGTGAAGAGCAATGGGTCTGGCACAGAAGATTAGGCCATGCTAGTTTGAGAAAGATTTCTCAGATTAACAAACTTAATCTGGTCAGAGGACTCCCTAATCTGAAATATAAATCAGATGCTCTTTGCGAAGCATGTCAGAAAGGGAAGTTTTCCAAACTTGCATTCAAGTCTAAGAATGTTGTCTCTTCCTCTAGGCCGCTAAAACTTCTACACATTGATCTGTTTGGCCCAGTCAAAACAACATCTGTCAGAGGGAAGAAGTATGGATTAGTCATCGTAGATGATTATAGCAGATGGACATGGGTAAAGTTCTTGAAACACAAGGATGAGTCTCAAACAGTGTTCTTTGACTTCTGCACTCAGATTCAATCTGAGAAAGAGTGTAAAATCATAAAGGTCAAAAGTGATCATGGTGGCGAATTTGAGAACATATTCTTTGAGATTTATTTCAAAGAAAATGGTATTGCCCATGATTTCTCTTGTCCTAGAACTCCACAGAAAAATGGAGTTGTAGAGCGAAAGAATAGGACTCTACAAGAAATGGCCAGAACCATGATCAATGAAACCAATATGGATAAGCATTTATGGGCAGAAGCAATTAACACTGCATGTTATATTCAAAATAGAATCTCCATAAGACCTATTCTTAATAAAACTCCTTATGAATTGTGGAAGAACAGAAAGCCCAACATTTCTTATTTCCATCCATTTGGATGTGTATGTTATATTCTGAACACTAAAGTTCATTTGCATAAGTTTGATTCTAAGGCACAGAAGTGTTTCCTTCTTGGATATTCTGAACGCTCAAAAGGCTACAGAGTATACAATACTGAAATATTGGTTGTTGAAGAATCAATCAATATCATATTTGATGATAAGCTTGGTCTTGAAAAGCCAAAGCAGTTTGAGAATTTTGCAGATATAGAAATCTCTAATTCAGACGCTGAAGAACCCAGAAGCAAAGTATCAGAAGATCAAGTTGCTGCTTCATTAGAGAATCTCAGAATTTCTGAAGAGCCAACTATCAGAAGATCTTCTAGACTCAACTCTGCTCACTCAGAAGATGTTATTATTGGGAAGAAAGAAGATCCTATCAGAACAAGAGCATTCCTTAAGAACAATGCAGAATGTCAATTTGGTCTAGTATCTCTTATTAAGCCAACTTCTGTTGATCAAGCTCTAGAGGATGCTGACTGGATAATTGCCATGTAAGAAGAACTAAATCAGTTTACAAGGAATGATGTCTGGGATCTTGTTCCAAGACCAAAAGGATTTAACATCATTGGAACTAAGTGGGTCTTCAGAAACAAGCTAAGCGAAAAAGGAGAAGTTGTAAGAAACAAAGCCAGACTGGTTGCTCAGGGCTATAGTCAGCAAGAAGGTATTGACTATACAGAAACCTTTGCACCAGTGGCCAGGTTAGAATCTATTCGCTTATTAATTTCTTTTGCCACTCAACATAACATCACTCTGTATCAGATGGATGTTAAGAGTGCCTTCTTAAATGGTTATATAGATGAGGAAGTCTATGTCCACCAACCTCCTGGTTTTGAAGACTCTAAGTCTCCAAAACATGTTTTCAAATTAAAGAAATCATTATATGGCCTGAAGCAAGCTCGTAGAGCTTGGTATGAAAGATTAAGTTCTTTCCTTCTGGATAATGGTTTCACTAGAGGAAAAGTGGATACTACTATCTTTTGTAAAACCTTTAAAAAGGATATTTTAATTTTCCAAATTTATGTTGATGATATTATCTTTGGAACCTCTAATGCTACACTTGGAAAGGAGTTTGCTAAGTCTATGCAGGCTGAGTTTGAAATGAGCATGATGGGAGAACTCAAGTATTTCCTTGGGATCCAGATCAATCGAACTTCTGAAGGAACTTATGTTCATCAGACCAAGTATGTGAAAGAACTTCTGAAGAATTTTAATCTTTCAGAAAGCAAAGAAGCAAAAACTCCTATGCATCCAACGTGTGTTCTAGGTAAGGATAAGGTAAGTAAGAAGGTAGATCAGAACCTCTACAGAGGTATGATTGGATCTCTTCTATATCTTACTGCTTCTAGACCTGATATTTTATTCAGTGTTTGTCTGTGTGCAAGATTCCAATCAGATCCTAGAGAATCTCACTTAACAGCTGTTAAGAGAATTCGGAGGTATCTGAAAGGTACTACTAATGTTGGTTTAGTCTATAGAAGATCTGAAGAATACAACTTAGTAGGATTTTGTGATGCTGATTACGCTGGAGATAGAGTTGAAAGGAAAAGTACTTCTGGAAGTTGTCAATTTCTTGGAAGTCACCTGATCTCCTGGTACAGCAAGAAGCAAGCTACAATTGCCCTCTTTACAACAAAAGCAGAATATGTTGTTGCCGCTGGATGTAGTACACAGATGCTCAAGATGAAGAGTCAGCTAGAAGATTATCAGATATATGAGAGTAACATTCCTATCTTCTGTGAAAATACTTCTACTATCTGTTTATCTAAGAATCCAGTCTTACATTCCAAAGCTAAACATATTGAGATTAAACATCATTTCATTAGGGACTATGTTCAGAAGGGTGTTCTTTCTTTAAACTTCGTTGATACAGACCATCAATGGGCTGATATCTTTACAAAACCCCTTGCTGAAGATAGGTTTAAGTTCATTCTGAAGAATATCATTATGGATTTATGCCCAGAATGAAAGGATGAGAAGTTCTGATATATGGATTAGATTTGAAATGATCAGTTTTACTTTCTTATAAGAAGTTCTGACGTTGATCAGTTAGATATTCTGATTCTGTTATTGCTAATGTTTCATATGTCTAAGTTGATTCAGAATCTCTTTTAAAGCAAAACAGCTGTCACCAGGTATTCCAAAAGATGAACACGTGTTCACTCGAATTGGACAAGCATGCGTGCAGTTGATGAGACGCCTCCCTAGGTAACTTTGCAAATCATTTCAAATATCACGTTTTACCCTAACGTCACTCAACATTAAATGCATTTGATTTTCTGCATTTTGTAATTATTCATTCTCAGAATTTAATTGCATTTAGTTTTCAAATCCGTGTCTATTTAAACCGCCCTCACATATCATTCTCTCTTTTCACACATTCATTCTCTCCTTGTGTATGCATTTCTGAAATCTATTTGCCCTTTTCTCTTACCCTAAAAAGAAAACCAACAATCTCAGTAAAGTGTCAATGGCTGCTTCTTCATCTCAAAACGTTGGTTCTTCATCTTAACAACAACAACCACAACAAGAACAAGAACAACAACTCATTCCTAAGATCACTTGCTCGATTCCTAGGGATCAATTAGAAGTTATTTGTGAATTGATGGTGGACGTTGAAAATCTAGAAGAACATAATGTTCATATCAAAGATAACATGATGTTTCAAGGATGGTCGTCTCTGTTTCTTGAGTTCTGTGGACCAGTTTACCCAGACTTGGTGAAGGAGTTATGGGTTCATGCTTTTGTTATTCCTAAAGCCATAGTTTTGTTTGTTCATGGAAGATTCTTTCCCATCAATGAAGACACATTGAGAACGTTGTTTGATTTGATGAAAGCTGAAGGTGAATTTGAAGCAACTCGTAGAACAAAGTAGGAAGCTGTCTATGCTGAACTCTAGACAAATGTGAAGAAAACTAAAGATGTCAAGGATCTGAAGGACATATACAAAGTATGGACCAAGTTTCTTCTAGGTTTTTTCTATCACAGAAAATCAACCAGTTCACCCAACTTCATCAACAAAGACCAACAATACATCATGTATTGTATTGGTACTCCGAAGAAGGTTGATGTTCCTTACATAATTTTCAATCACTTGTGGAATGCACTAAAGGACTCTAGGGATGAGAGCAGAACAAAGAAGAAAGGAAATGTTAGTCCTTTTGGGAGAATTATTACCAATCTTCTGGTTCAAACCAAGATGGTTGAAGAACTGGAAACTGCTGGAGTTATCAAGGATCCTTACACAATCATTGGGATTACCTTGAATGCTACTACTTTGATGAAAATTGGTCTAATTCAAGCTATTGGAAATGCTCCTCAGGCTATTCCAGGAGTTAGAAACAGAAGAGGTCCAATTCTTTCTGAGTTTAAGATGTCCTTTCTAAATGAAAAACCAGATATTAAGGTTCGTTACCTTAATCTTCTCAAACAAGATGGTTCTGTTGATGCTCCTCTTGGAGTCTGCAAGCAAAAGCTTCCGACTACCAAGGATGGTATAGAAGAAGTTTGTCCAGAAGTTGTCTCCAATAAAGAAAGAAGAACAAAGAGAAAGTTTGACCTTCCTTCTATCAGTGAGGAGAAGAGAAATGAAGAGAAAGTTGCCGAAGAAGAAATAATTGCTGCTGTAAACAAAGAAGTTGTAGTTGAAAAGGAGAATAAAGAAAAAGAAGATGTTGTCAAAAAGAAGAAGCAGAAGAAGACTGAGAAAGAGGATGATAAGAAAAATGAAGAGAAGGACGCTGAAAAGAAGAAGAGGAAAAAGAATGACAAGAAGGACGGCGAGAAGAAAGATGAGAAGGATGTGGAGAAGAAGAAAAAGAAGAAAGATAAGAAGAAGAAGAAAAAGAAAGAAGAAAAGAAGGCTGTTGAAGGAGAACAGAAGAAGGATGAAGAGGAAAATAAAGAAGAAGCAAGGAAGGTACAAACATGACTAGAAGCCCTGAAGGTTGCACATAATGCCAGGACGTATTATGTTGCTACCAGGAGTCTTTGGAGAGCTTTCAGAAGGGAGATACATTCTGACTTTCTGAAGCTTCAGAAAGCTTGTGAAGCTGAAGCTCCTGGTCCTTTTGGTTTCTTGAGGGACTTTGCAGATAGCTATGTCTTCCCCATCAGAAGCTGGAAATCTCTTGAAGAGAAGGAATTTTCTGATGAGCTTGAGGAAGTACATCCACTTGCTATGGTTGTGTGGAAGCCTCACTATCATGTTCTGACTGGAGACTTTCAGTTCATATTCAACTGGATAAGGGAGAATCCCTCTGAGAAAGCACCAAATATGGTATATCCAGAAGTTGAATACCCATCAGAACCTGCTGCTCCTACACCTCCTCAGAATCTGGCTGAAATTCTTCTGGCTTTAGAGAATTCATAAGCTGAAATCCCTTCTCCTGTGTTTGCTGAAGATGCTTCTGAATCAGAAGCTGATGTTGGGAATCAAGGTGCTGAAACTCAAGACGCTGAGAATCATCCTTCTATGCAATCTCCTCTTAAAGAAAATCAAGCTAATGTTCTCATGGTCGATGCTGCTGTTGAGAATCCTCTTATGCACAATAGCTTTGATGCTTCTTCTGCTGGACCTTCTGTTCTGATGAACACCATGAAGGCTCTTTAACAGAATCAAGTTGATCTTGCTTCTTATCTGGACAAGCATGAGGATACTCACAATGAGTTCAAATCTTTTATGAAGATGCAGACAGCAAGCACTGTTGAGATTCAAAACCTTTTGGCCAAGATAGCTTCTAAGCTAGGCTAGTCGTAGTGTGTCTTGGTCTTAGATGTTTTCTTATTTCTTGCATCTGTTTCGTGCATCTGCTTCTATTCCTCTTGTAATTCTGATATATTTTGTTAATCAATGAAATATTATCTTCTTCACTTTATGTGTCTTTTATCATCTGAATCTTTTAATGCTTTTTGATGTTATGACAAAAAGGGGGAGAAACATGATAATTGATTTGGTTTATTATATCAGTTGCTGGGATTAAGTCTCGACATTCCTAACATTATTTGCAAGTTCTATGTCTTTGAGATTTTTTGCAGGATTGAAGACATTCTGAAAAAGCTCAACATGAGAAGCAAATACATGGGGAAAAACAATTCTATAAAGAAGCATGTCTTGGAAAAATTGAAGCAAGCTTAGTGCTGTGAAGCTTCAAGATCAGAAGCAAGAAGAATGTTCTGATATTTTCTTCGAAGAATATGCCCTGATACATTTTTCCTCTCTCATTTGCTCTGATACATGTTCTTTCTTAAAAGAATGTTCTGATCCATTCATGCTCTAATTATTTTCGTCTAGTATGATCTGAAACATTTCAGGATGTAAAGATGCTCTGATGATGCTCTGATACATTCAAGAATGTTCTGATACAATCAAGCATGCTATGATTCAAGAAGAAATTCAAAGCTCTGAAGCTGTCCTATGGAAGCAAGAAGCAGAAGCTCTGAATGTTCTGAAGTTCTAGGCAAAGTGAACGTCTCTACCGAAATGGAAAATACTCAGGGAAGTCTTTTATTTATAAAATTCTTCTAGTATTTATTTCAGGGGGAGATTGTTAATCTCAGAGGGAGACATATTCACACACTCTGATTATATGCTTATGCTATATTTGTGTAATTGTCTTTTGTCATCTGATATTCTGATTGCAAATTCATATCAGTTATATATGTTTTTGTCATCATCAAAAAGGGGGAGATTGTTAGAAGAAGAATTGTTCTGATTAATATTCTTGTTTTGATGATAACAATGTATATGAATTTTGTATAAGACAATGTGGTACTCTAATCCTTTACATTTTCCATTTCAGGAAATATATAAAGAGTATGCACAATTCAACGCTCAGAAGCACTGACTCAGAAGGTTCAAGATTGTAACATCAGAACATGCTCTCGCAAGACATCAGAAGATGGTCAAGCAGAATCAGAACATGGTCTATGAAGCATCAGAAGAACATGAGATCAGAAGCAGAAGCACTGAAGTTCTTATGGTATCACGCTCAAGCACTTCAAGGTCTGATGACAAGAAGATGCTCTGCACCAAGCTGAATGACTCTGATTATTCAAACGTTGTATTCACAAATCTGAGATCAGAAGCAAGTACAAGATGACAGGCTACTCTGACTAAAAAAAGGAACGTTAGAAGCTACAAAAGGCAAAGTCAGTAAAAGCAGCAAAAGCATGGCTCGAGGTAGTTGACAAAAGTGTGAAACATTAAATGCAGAGCTGTACTATACACGCAACGCATTAAATGCTCCCAATGGTCATCTTCTTAAACGCCTATAAATATGAAGTTTTGATCAGAAGCATAAACAACAACTCTTGCAAAAATACTGAAACGCTGCTGAATTCAATACTCACGAACTCCATCTTCAACCTCACAACAATTGTAATATTTAATGAGTGTTAAGCTTAGAACTTAAGAGAAATATCACAGTTGTGATTATAGCTTTCTTAGAAGCATTTCAATACTCTTGTAAACATTTATTTTACATTGATTGTAAAAGGTTCCTAGAGTGATCAGTGAGATCAGTAGACTCTAGAAGACTTAGAAGGTTCTAAGTGGTGTATTCCTAGAGTGATCAAGTTGTGATCAGTATACTCTAGAAGACTTAGAGGGTATCTAAGTGGAAAACCATTGTAATCAAGATTGATTAGTGGATTAAATCCTCAGTTGAGGTAAATCACTCTAAGGGGGTGGACTGGAGTAGTTTCGTTAACAACGAACCAGGATAAAAATAATTGTGTTAATTGTTTTTATCTTAAGAGTTTTTTAAGTCACACACTTATTCAAACCCCCCATTTCTAAGTGTTTTTCTATCCTTCAATAACAATTATAATAAAAATTGATATAATATTTGTTTCAATAAAAAAACATGAGACAATTATGATGTATGAAAAACATATTTTTCTTATGAAAAACTCAAATTTGTCATTATTTTTATTTTTTTAATTTTATTATGTATTAAATATTTATAATAAAGGTAAATAAATTCATCCTATATTTTTGCATATATAAATACATAATATATGAATTTTATATTCATATGAATTCTATATTCATATTATAATTTATATTCATATGATATTTTTTGCAATTTACTTATCACATTCCATTTTTCAAAAACTCGTGTTTAAATTTATTTTAAAATCATATACTATCAATAGAATCCAAAAATTTACAATATAGAAAGATTTAAAAATTATAGGCATGCTTGATGGGCCGAACCTATTTTTCTGACGGGCCGACAAAATATTTACTTAAATTGAAGAAATATTAGAGATCATATGTTTAATGACTTCTGAATTACTATAGCATTTTAGTTAAATTTTCTTCCATAGATGCATATTTTGAATCATCACAAATTAAGATTTAATGGTATGTTAGAATCATCTTCCTTTTTAAACTTATAGTTTTTCTTTTTCTTTATATCTTTAATATTTTTTTTTTATAAAATTTTTGGCTATATTTGTTTGTGTTTTTAATTTTGTTGTTTTCTAATTCTTAATTATATTTTTTTAGGTGTATACTTTAAAGCATGAGAAATTAATATTGAACATAGAAGAGGATGAGTTAAGAGAAGTATTTTCATTTTTAAATACTTAAATATTAATTACTTTTTTTTTGGTTTAAAAAATTGTTGAAGAACTTGAACAATAGAAGATAGGAGTTTAAAAGATGAATTGAAATATTTGTCTCCTCAGCTCTCTGATTTATATAGCTTTATAATTAAATTTATTTATCTTCTACCATTTATAAAATTTGTAATTTTTTTATTTTAATTTCACATTTATACTTATTTTCTACTTTAATTATTAATGTGATGTTATAAATAAATGATATTTTTTATTTATTATTTTTATCTAAATTTATTTTAAACAGTTAAATAATATTATAAAAAATCAAAATAATTAACTTATATTTTAAATTACAAATGCAACTTATATCAAAATTATTTATATCAATATATTTCTAAAATATACTAACAACATCATTCATATACCAACAACTCATCAATAATTATAATACAACAAAAATCAAAAGCAAAGAGACAAAGATAGATAAAGAAGTAGAAGAAAATAAAAGCACAAAATGACTTAGAGAAGAGTCTGAAACCGTCACAAAAGAATTTTAAAGATTAACAACCATGGTCGAGGTTTTTGATTTTTTATTAATAGTGTAGAGAAAAAAATGTGGCAGACAAGATTGTTAGGGTAGTGAAGGAATAGTGGTGGAGTGAAGATGAAAGAGTTGATATAAAGAGTTCAAGAGAGAGACAACTTCTCACTCATTAAACCTCCAATCTATTTTCCAATATTGAAAAGAATTATAATTCAAATTTTATTGAAAATTGTAAATTGTAAAAGATATTTTCCAATACTGTTTTGGAAAAAATTGTTGTTACACGTAACAATTACTCATTATTTTCAATGCCCATTCACTGATAGTAAACATTTTGATGATAATCTTTTATAATAATTAATATTAATTAAATAATTAAATAATAATATTAATTATGAATATTTTTCCTTTAATAGAAAAAACAAAAAATAACATGCAGAAATTTGCTACCTAATAAAAAGAAGTATCCCAATCTGACTCGTAAGTCGTAACTGACAATCAACAGGATAAACCTTCCAAATTCCAATCTTTCCACCTAACCTCATAACTACAATTATTACATAAACCCAACCAATTCCACTAAAAAAGCCAACAAGGAATCGAAAACTTCCAGAGAATCCAAAACTTTGAACACAGTAGGAAGCTGAACACCCATCCAAACAAACAAAATGCGCCAAATCTGATTCGAGCATTAGAAAATTTTAACCACACTGTTCGAAAACAACAAATGGCGAAGAAGAGCGATGGTCTGCCCCTGGAACTCATAATTGAAATCCTGCTGAGGTTGCCGGTGAAGACTCTATTACGATGCAAATGCGTCTGTAAGTCATGGCTCTCTCTTATTTCTGATCCCAAATTTGCAACTTCACATTTTCAACTTGCTGCCTCACCCACAACACATGGCCTTGTCTTTTTAAAAACATATTCTCCCAATGATCCTAAAGCCCTAATTGTTGATTTTGATGCATCGCTTACCGATGATTCATCATATGCTCCACTAACCCATCATTTTCGGCCTCCCCGTATTTGTCCTGGAACTGAAATTAGAGGTTCCTGTAGAGGCTTTATATTTTTGCACACTTACTCAGACTTTTACCTATGGAATCCATCCACTGGTGTCCACAAAAAAATACCGGCCTCCAAACTCCGTCTTTACAATCATCTATACGGTTTTGCTTATGATCATTCAACTGATGATTATTTGATAGTTTTGCTGTCTTGCAAAGCTGCTCCTTATACTAACTTGGAGATTTTCTCATTGAGAGCTAATAAGTGGAAACAGATTGAGGTTGATTCTCATTTTACTTATCTTAGTACGACCACATATGACGATGTTGGGTTGTTCTTGAATGATGCTATTCATTGGGTGGTTTTTAATTTTGAGATAAGAGAGGTTATTATTGCCTTTGATATTAAGGAAAGGAAAATGTCAGAGATAGCTCTGCCATATGATGATGGTGCTTCAAATGATGATGGTCCTGACAACTACGGTTTGTCAGTACTTGGTGGGCTCATCTGTGCATCGATTGTGGAGAAGCGTACAGTTAAGATATATGTGATGCAAAATTATGCTGTGCATTCATCTTGGACTAAGATTCTTGAATTTTCTGTCGATCCTGTTATGCTCCATTCTTTGTCCATAAAGTTCATTACAAAATCTGGTGATATGATTGGAACAGACGGTAGAGGTAGATTGATGAAGTTTAATGACAAAGGACAGCTGCTAGAGCATCACTCCTGTGGTAAGGGAATCGACACAGAAAGATTCATAAGATCCCAAATGGTTGTGTATACAGACTCTCTGCTATCACTCCCTTGTGGCGCTGAGGAGGCTTAAGAATATGATAGTGATAACAAACAAGAAGAACCTGATTGGGAAATGTTGGCATTTATGCTTTTCTTTATATTTATCTTGTACTCTGAATTCCACGTATCATGAAGGATGATAATGTTTTCTCTTTTGCAGTATTTTATATGTTTTCTTTATGTGAACATTACTACATTAGCAATTTGTTTCCTTCCATTATTTTGCTGTTTTTTTGTGAGCTTGACATCTTGACGCAGAACTTATTGCATTGTAGGATGATATCACGTCTTTCCTTTAGCTGGAAAAATCACTCGTCAATGGACACTAGTTATGCGAACTACATGCCATGTTAATGCATCTGATGTTTAGTTTAGACTACACTATACTTGTAATTAGTTTACGTATGAACTATGAATAAACAAATAAGATCATATTGACCTTTTTTATAAACAAAGTTTCTATAGCAATAATATATTGTTTTAGAAGCATGATGACTCCATTATGAGATAGTGAAAAGGTTTGCACTGTGGACTCATGAAATATTTCATTAGTTGAATGCTCAAATGATTGACGGCTTCTGGTGTTGAAAATCAAGTTACTCAACTGAAAGAGAACTTGGGTCTCAAGGGTCTGCTCCCCTTAGGGTCTCGAGAGAAAAAAGTTACTCAACTGGAATTTTGAATTCAAATATGATTTCAAAGGGAAAAATTATTGATGCCAGAAAACAAGATGACAATGATTGTTATTGATAGCGAAGAGACTAACAACCGCAGTGCCAGCATGGAGATTTGAAGAATATATATTTCTTTTAGAATAATCCTAAGAATATATTTTTCTTTTAGAATAATCCTAATTCAAAAAATGTAGTGAGCTGTAGAAAATATTCTGAATGTTGATTACCAATTTTTAAACGTGTGATAAGTTTTATCACGTTTTATAATGTGTGTAGCCTACAGTATCACTTCAATTTGAATGAATAATTATGAAAATTGCTTCTTCTTTATCTCTTTTCTTGGATGGTATCACTGTTCAATCATTGAGCTCTGGATCTGTCATTTTTCTTTATGACCATCCTTTCTTGATGCATTGTTTCGAGTCCTTTCTATTACATCTTTGATTCATTAGTTTTTTCCCTTTAATTTTCATCAAAAAACGACGAATCCGAGCTTTTATTCATATGCTAATTTTGCAATGAATCCAATCCTTTCTTTCTCCATCCTAGTGAAAATCCATCGATCGATCTTGTTTCACCTCCTATATAAGGAACCCCTAACTTTCAATCTTGGAAAAAATCGATGTGTTGCTTTAATGTCGAAGAACAAAATCGTTTTTGTTGATGAAACAATTGCAATTATCGAAATCTAATGCTCTCTTCAATCAATGGAATCAGTGCGACAATCTTGTTCTTGCATGAATTCATCAGCGTTCAGTTTCAGAGAATATTTGCAAATCAATTGCTATCTACGACAAAACCTATGATGTTTGGCAAGATTTGCACGCTCGATTTGATCAAGGTGATATGTTTAGAATTGCTTATATATATGAATATATTTGTAGAATGTCTCAGGGAACTCTTGATGTCTCTCGTTATTACACTGAATTGAAATTGCTATGGGATGAGTTAGAATTTTTTTCGTCAATTACCAACATGTAAATGTGCAATTCAATGTTCTAGTGGAGCAGTTCAATCCTTAAAAATATTTAGAGATCAGGATTATACCATTAGGTTTCTGAAAGCGGTAAATGATGAATATTCTCATGTTCGATCTCAAATTATACTATTAGGATCCTTTTCCCTCTGTTGCCAAAGCTTTTGCGCTAGTCACTCAACAAGAACATCAATTTCATATTTTTGTTATTGCTGAAACTGATTGTGAATCAAAATCTAACACTGAGAATTTGAAAGTTAATGCTTTTGTCGACGCTGCTTCTTCCCAAGGCCGAGGAGGTTATCATCGTCGTGGTCGTGGAAGGTTTAATGGTGGAGGTCGAAGCTCATATCATAATCTGCTCTGCATTTATTGTAACAAAACCAATCATATAGTGAAGACATGCTACCTCTCGCACGGTTTTCCTCCAAGTTATCAAACTATAACCAACCATGGAGGACACTCAAATAGCTCTGCAAATTTGGTTTCAGCTGTTAACAATGCAGTACCAGCTCAATCCTATTCTACCTTTGAGAAATCCAATACTGGTTTTTCCTTCACAAAAGATCAATGCAACAATCTTCATCTAAAATGCACGCTGCCAATACAACTTTCATTCAACTCAATTCCAACTCTAACCATTCACTTGTCCTAAACACCAACTCCAATATTGATTTTGGTAAGAAATCTCTCTCCTGGATTATCGATACAGGAGCCACATATCACATCACCAACAACATTTCTTTACTTACTGATAGCCATCCTCTCAAACCTATAGTAATTCACTTACAAAACAATACAATTGCCACTTCCAATTTAATTGGAACTGTCTATTTTTCTCTTGATCTGCAGCTTACTAACGTTCTATTACAAACTTTCATACTAATCTCCTATCTATTCCTCAATTAGTTAAAGAAAATAATTGTTCTACTATTTTTACTGCCTGACTCCTGTACATTTTTGCAGGACAATACCAAGAAAAAAGGTGATCGGTAGAACTAGATTAATTGATGGTTTATACACAATTGATATGCAAGCAATCATGTCGGTCCCTAATTTGTTTTTGTAAATCAATTTCTATAATTAATGTTTTATTGAGGGGAAACAAAATATGAAAATTACAGTATGTTAAGTATATACAGATTGAGGAGGAAAATTGACATGCATATTGAATACACTTTCATCAATAAATTGAAAATGAATGAGAGAGCATAATATACCAAGAATCTATATCAATATTTTATTTTAAAAGCATGTGGACTCGTGAAATATGTCATTAGTTGAATGTGGTTCAAATGTAATTTCTGTCGATAATTATGTAGTTTGAATCACCTGCTGCAACAACGAACAAGTCACATAATGGAAAGGTTATAATCTGTTTTGATGTAGTGTGTCATGGTGGCTTCTCAATCTGAGTGTATATTCGAATGTGATAATGAAGAGACTCTGCACCATATTTTCTTTGAGTGTTCACTGAAATCAGAATTGTGACAGAAATTTTTTAGCTAGTTGAAAATTCATTCTGTTTTGCACAATTTTATTTCAATGTATTTTCATCAAGTTCCAGGGTTGATTGGTAGTGGAAGAGTGGCTTGTGATTTGGTGCATACGTGTTTTATTAGGATATCAATTCCGGTTCAGGTTAGTTTTGTGCAACATGTGAGATGGTTTGGTGCTGTATTGTTGGCTTTTGAATGGTTTGTTGTGGCTGAGGTTACGGTGGGCAAGCTGATTTGTTGAAGTCAAGAATTTTAGTTGTGGAGGTTGAAGAACAGGGTGCTTTTTCATTCTTATATGATGCGGCTTGTGATGTTAGTACCTTGAGTGTTATTGTTCTGGACAGGGTTTAGTTAATTAATTTGCATTTACAAAGGATATGTAAATTTTCAAATCCTAACATCTCTTTCATAAATACTATTACTTTTTAAAATTTTATACATTTCGAACCAACTAAGTAGAGACTTAGTAAAATTGGCATAGTCACGGATGGTAAGACTGTGTATTGTGGCCTCAGTGAAAACTATAATCATTTGTTTTTTCAGTGTACAAAAACCAGAACTGTGTGGCTGCAAGTTTTAGCTTGGATGAAGATTGTTCATGATCTGGTGGAATGGCAAGCTGAGCTACCTGGATCTGTATCCAAATTCAAGGCAGAAGCAACCGATCTCGTCTCGTCTGTTGAAAATTGCAGTAACTGAAAGTGTTTATAGTATATGGCAGCAAAGGAATAGAATTATATTCCAAGAGGGAGATGCTGATAGAATATGCAGCAAGGACATCATAGATACTATCAAAATTAGATCTGAAAATGATAGGAAATTGAATGTGTATTGTAATAATGGTTTGTAGGCTTTTTGCCGGGCCTTGACCTTAGTCGATTTGATAGCGTGGATCCTAGGGATCGACTTTGTATTTACACTGTTTCGGAATAAATACATTTATTTCTTTGCTCCAAAAAAAATTTACACAGTTTAAAGAAAAAATTAGTTGATTTGATTTTCATAATAAAATAAAATTTAAAATTTTATACATTTTAAAGAAATAATTAGTTGATTTGACTTTAATAATAAAATAAAATTTTATTTATTAGAATACTTTTAATAATAGTAGTTTATAAAATAATTAGATGAATTAAAATACAACTAGTACTTAGACCCGTGCGAGACACGAGTTAAATATTTTCTAAGTAAACAAAATATTTAAAAAACACTTATAATTTAAATTTATTATTTATTATAAATTTATTGAACTAATATAAAATTTATAGTAAACAAATATATAGAAAATCATAATAATGATTCTATTATATTATAAATATTAATGTATTATATTTTAAACAGAAATTCAAGTTTTGAAACATAAAAAGACGATAATACATTAGTAAGACATAATTTACACGTGTTAAATTAAGTATTGTATTCTCTCATAATATTTGATTGCTATAACTGGAATAAAATCTCATATAATTTTAAATTTTTTTTATTATTATTTTATTTTATTTTATTTATAAAAAAAGAAGACGACCAAATTCAAAGCTATTATGGTTTATTTATTAATTAATAATTAAAATCTATTAACAAAATTAAGTTAATGCATAAAAAATAAATAAAATAAAAATTATCCTAAAAAAAGGGGAAGGAGTGCCCATTCCTTCAAATGTTTTTTAAAATTCTTTTAACTAATTTTATTTAAAATTCTATTTAATAAAAACAAAAAATAATCTAAAAAAGATTTAATTTTTATTTTATTTCAAAATAAAGAAAAACAAATTTAAGCCAAAAAAAAACAAAGAACCGTCCAAGGTAAAAAAGAATTATTTTGACTGATTATTATTTAATTAATGAATATACATAACTAAATAAAAATTAAATTTAAATAAACCAAATAAACAAAAAAAATTAAATATATGATAACACGAAAATGTATCACATATTTGGCTTGATTTACATATATTATTTCCCTATTTTATCTTAATTATGTTGCTTTATGTTGGTATTATGCTGGTATTTCTATTGTTTCAGGTTTTATGCTCATATTGAGACTATTTGTGAAAAGGAAGGAAATGGAGCTAAAATCACTACTATTTGTGCCTAAAAGATGAAAAAGAGGTGCTGAAGCAAGAAAGGGGTGCTGAGGCAAGAAAGGGGTGCAAAGAAGGCCCAATTGTGCAAACTACAAGTCCAACCCACGAAGAAGCCAATTGCGCGTGGCCCAAGTCATTCAAGCACGTGGAGACGCACGTCTCCAACGTCTCTATGCCACCTCACCAAAAGGAGACGCACGTCTCTAGCTGCCTCCTAGATCTTCTCCACTTGAGACGCACGTCTCAAGTCGTTCAAAGGCTCTCCCCAAAAAGTGGAGACGCCCGTCTCCAGTCCACTGCCACGTCCCCAAGCTTCAAGCCCACTAAGAGACGCCCGTCTCCAAAAGCACGTGGACCCCGCCACTTTCTCCATTAATTTCGTGGACAATTTCAAGTCCACTCACCCCATGATTTTCTCAACTTCCCACTATCTCCACTACTTCTCACGTGACAACTTCCACTTCCATTCACTATATAAAGAGGCTGAGCATTCATTTGAAGGTATCCAAGTTTTAGGCGCGGAAGCGCTGCTCATAGTTTTAGGCATAAATTATTACTTTGTATAAGTGGTAGTTTCTCACATTGAGGAACTACCACACCATTAGTTTTAGGCCTACAATTTATGTACTCTTGGATCACAATCTTGCCGACATTATTTCAAAGCTTCATTCAAGTTTCAAGATTTGTTTTGTTCGCAATTTAATTCAAGTTTATTTCGTCTGCCTTACTTCCAGGTTTATTTATTTGCAATTATTTTAGTTTTATGTTCTTATGATATTGTTCTATCATTATCATTATAATATGGTTAGTAATTATAATTTCATGTTTAATAATTATAATTCCATGTTTAATAACTATAATTTCATGTTTGTTTCTTTAAGTATGTCTGGCTAATTTATTTAGATGTCGGTATGTAGAGTAATTTAACCGTAGGGATCCGAAATAAATTGGCTTAATTATGTTTTATTAAATATCACTTGTTTTTGGTTTGTATGTCTAATTTAATTAGTAAGTCTTAAAATCAATAGAGCGAAAGTTTGAGGTCTTAAGACGGTCAAAGGTTAAAATCAATAGAGCGAAAGTTTGAGATCTTTAACTGGATAGTAGACATATGACATTAGTTTTAAGGATGGCGAAAGCGTATTAGAACTAATTAGAACTTATTTATTTTCAAAAAGTGTTTTTATACCCGCGCGGGATGGCGAAAGCGTACGTTAGGGATATTAGCATGTTCCGAGTCAACAGAGCGAGAGTTTGAGATTAGGAGATTTAATTAGATAACGACTTCATAAAACAAACATTTTATTAACTATGTTGTTTTCAAATAGCGTTTCTAAATCTGGTGGGATGGCGAAAGCGTACATTAAGAGTTAGGATCGTAGTCTGAATCAATAGAGCGAGAGTTTGAGAGAAGGACTTTTAAATAACATAGTTAGTAAAGATCTTTGATTTAATTAGAATCTGGCCAATGGAACTTCGGATCACCTAAGTTAGATGAAATACATACTGACATCCGTTTGTTATTATATTTTATTTAGATTTAGGACTTTAGTTTCCCCATTTATAAAAAAACCCAAATATCATTAGCCTTAGCTTTACATAGTAACTTTAGATAACGGTATGTCGATTTATAGTCCCTGTGGATTCGATATCTTTTAAAACTACACGACACGACTGTGCACTTGCAGTTATCCCGACTAACAGACACGTAAAGTCGCGATCAATATATAAAAAAGAAAAAAGAGAGACTTCAATTTTTAATTAAGATCTTATTTAATTAGCTTTTAAAACATAGATCAAATCAAAAGTCACACTTGTTTTTATTAAATTATAATCATTTTTTTCTATAAGTATCATACAATATAATAAAACAAGATGAGTATTTTGGCAAGTTTGACACTTGGCAAATTCTCAATCCTTCTATCATATTTACATGTTTCTATAAGAGGAAAGTTTTAATTATAATAATTTTATTTTTTTAAAAAATGAAATAAATATAAATATACAAAATTTGTTTGTTATGAGACACATGAAATCATATTTTATTACATACTATTTATTTCTTTCCGCTATATCACATATTGGAAAAACCAATTACACATTGTGCTTTTATGACCTCGCCTTGAAAACAGTTATCACTAAACCCTACCAATTTGGAATTTTGCTTTGAAACAACCACAACCCTTTCAATTCCTCTACACTCCTTCCACTAATCTATAAAACATGACAGTAATGCCATTCTGAATCCACTGCATCTACCACTCTTTCTTGTTTTTTTTTTCAATTAATTTTAAAAATTTACTATATGCTCCTTCCTATTCCATATTTTTCGAGTTCCATCAAGGGGAAACCTTCATCCAACTTTTCCTCTTCCGTTCTTCACGTCTTCTGAAAAAACAAGTTTGTGGTTTGTGTCACCGATTTAGTAATCATTCAGGTTCATAGTTTGCATCAAAGATGAGTTTTACACATTCATATCATAATTTTTTGAATAGTTCATCTTCTCCGGTTGTCAGATTTGATGTTTCTTCATCTTTTTATTTTCTTATGCAAACTTTTTATGGTTTGAGATTTCAGATTTGGATTGGAATCAGTTAACGACTTTAGGTTTTTTCTTTCAATCTTTCTTATGTTAATCGTCACAACTTTCATTTGGGACATAATTTGAATGGGTAAAAGTAGTGTAAAATTTATGATAAAGTTGATTTAATGACTTTGTTGTTCTTGCTCATTGACATATATAGTTGTTTGTGGTTCATGTTGTTGTATAGATTTGGTCAGATCTCGACCAGGCTTTTGATATTAAAGAATGCAATTTTGATTTTATAATTTAGAATTAAAAAACCATTTTATAATAAATTAAAAATAAATCATTGAAAAATTCAAATACTATATTGTAAAAAAAAACATGCTAAGGTAAAAATAAAAAAAAATGAATAATTTATAAAATGGCATGACTTTATTTTAATGAAAAATAAAATTTTATTATATCATTATAATATAATAAAAAATAGATTTTCAAGCTTAGAACAAGTATTGAGTAGTTTTTTTCTTTTTTACTTTGAAATCAATTTTGATGATTATAACTTAAAGGGTTTGTGTTTTTTTTCTTATCATTCAGAAAACCCTAATTTTATCTTTTTTGTATGGTATGGCCATGTTTTGATAAATAATTTAATTTACAATTTAAATTGTAGACTCAATATCATTCTATAGGCTATGAATTTTGTTGTTGTGTATTATAATTTTTTTTATGCAATCTCATTTTCTATTGTTGTATGATTATTATTATTATTATTATGGAAAGTTATTAAAAATTTGATCTTATTATTTATTTACGTTGACAACTAATAATTAATTGGATTCTCCCAAATTATAAAATTATTTTAAAAATATAGATAGATAGTTTAACAATTATTTAAAACTATTTTCCAGTATCAATAAATATTTAGTAAACTATTTTTAATTGTCATTTCATAAATAATATACCTTTATTAATTGGATTTTATTTAATTTTTAAAATATAAAATAGTCACATTTATTTACTAATATGTAATAATAATTACTAATTAATAGGTTAGATGTATATACCAAAACACAACCGTTACAAAATAAATACATAAATTTTTTTGCAAAATAAACACAATCGTAAGAATTCACTAAATATTTAGTGATAAAATGATAACTGTTAGAACAAGCTTTGTTCTGATCAATATTCTTGTTTTGATGATAACAATGTATATGAATTTTGTATAAGACAATGTGGTACTCTACTCCTTTACATTTTCCATTTCTGGAAATATATAAAGAGTATGCACAATTCAGCGCTCAGAAGCACTGACTCAGAAGGTTCAAGATTGCAACATCAGAACATGCTCTCACAAGACATCAGAAGATGGTCAAGCAGAATCAGAACATGGTCTATGAAGCATCAGAAGAACATGAGATCAGAAGCAGAAGCACTGAAGTTCTTATGGTATTACGCTCAAGCACTTCAAGGTCTGATGACAAGAAGATGCTCTGCACCAAGCTGAATGACTCTGATTATTCAAACGTTGTATTCACAAATCTGAGATCAGAAGCAAGTACAAGATGACAGGCTACTCTGACTGACAAAAGGAACGTTAGAAGTTACAAAAGGCAAAGTCAGTAAAAGCAGCAAAAGCATGGCTCAAGGTAGTTGACAAAAGTGTGAAACATTAAATGCAGAGCTGTACTATACACGCAACGCATTAAATTCTCCCAACGGTCATCTTCTCAAACACCTATAAATATGAAGTTCTGATCAGAAGCATAAACAACAACTCTTGCAAAAATACTGAAACACTGCTGAATTCAATACTCACGAACTCCATCTTCAACCTCACAACAATTGTAATATTTAGTGAGTGTTAAGCTTAAAACTTAAGAGAAATATCACAGTTGTGATTATAGCTTTCTTAGAAGCATTTCAATACTCTTGTAAACATTTATTTTACATTGATTGTAAAAGGTTCCTAGAGTGATCAGTGAAATCAGTAGACTCTAGAAGACTTAGAAGGTTCTAAGTGGTGTATTCCTAGAGTGATCAAGTTGTGATCAGTATACTCTAGAAGACTTAGAGGGTATCTAAGTGGAAAACCATTATAATCAAGATTGATTAGTGGATTAAATCCTCAGTTGAGGTAAATCACTCTAAGGGGGTGGACTGGAGTAGTTTCGTTAACAACGAACCAGGATAAAAATAATTGTGTTAATTGTTTTTATCTTAAGAGTTTTTAAAGTCACAAACTTATTCAAACCCCCCATTTCTAAGTGTTTTTCTATCCTTCAATTGGCATCAGAGCGCCGGTTCTAGGTGCAAGCACTTAACCGTGTTAGAAAAAGATTCAGGAAGAGAAAAAAACTAAGTCAATATGGTTGATCCACCAAGTGCTGCATCAACTGCTACACCTATTTCTAATGATCAAAACAACAATGGAAATGGATATTCTAGACCACCAGTATTTGATGGTGAAAACTTTGAATACTGGAAAGACAGATTAGAAAGTTACTTTCTCAGTCTAGATGGTGACTTATGGGATCTACTTGTGGATGGTTACAGACATCCTGTAAATGCTAGTGGATTAAAGATGTCAAGACAAGAAATGAGTGATGATCAAAAGAAACTATTCAAAAATCATCACAAGTCAAGGACTATTCTGCTGAATGCTATTTCTCATGCTGAATATGAGAAGATATCAAACAGAGAAACTGCCCATGACATCTTTGAATCCTTGAAGATGACTCATGAAGGGAATGCCCAAGTCAAGGAGACTAAAGCTCTTTCTTTAATCCAGAAGTATGAAGCCTTCAAGATGGAGGATGATGAAAACATTGAAGCAATGTTCTCAAGATTTCAAACTCTAACTGCTGGATTAAGAATGCTTGACAAGGGATATACAAAGGCTGATCATGTCAAGAAGATCATCAGAAGCTTGCCTAGAAGATGGGGCCCAATGGTGACTGCATTCAAGATTGCTAAGAATCTGAATAAAGTCTCTCTTGAAGAACTGATCAACGCCCTAAGAAGTCATGAAATAGAGCTGGATGCTAATGAACCTCAGAAGAAAGGTAAGTCTATTACATTAAAATCAAATAATAAAAAATACACTAACGCTTTTCAGGCTGAAGAAGAAGATTTTGAAGAGTCAGAATCAGAAGAAGAAGAAGATGAACTGTCCATGATCTCCAGAAGGGTAAACCAACTCTAGAAGAGCAAACAAAGGAAGTTCAAGAACTTCAGAAGTTCCAAAAAGCCTGAAAAAGGAGAATCTTCTGGTCTCAAAAGATCTGACAAAAAGAAGGTCACGTGCTTTGAATGCAAGGAGCCAGGTCATTACAAAAGTGAGTGTCCAAAGCTTCAGAGGGAGAAGCCCAAGAATCAAAATAAGAAAGGTCTTATGGCTACTTGGGACGATTCAGATTCATCAGAATCAGACTCTGAAGATGAGCAGGAAAACATTGCGCTCATGGCCACTGTTGATGATGAATCAGAATCTACATCAGACTCAGATTCTGAAGAGATATCCTTGGCTGCAAAGAAGACAAAGGAAAACATGTCATGGTACCTGGACTCTGGGTGCTCGTGGCACATGACGGGAAAAAGGTCTATGTTCCAAGACCTGGTGCTTAAATCTGCTGGAGAAGTTAAGTTTGGAGGGAACCAGAAGGGCAAAATCATTGGCTCAAGAACCATAAGTATTGGTAACTCTCCTTCCATAACTAATGTTTTGCTAGTAGATGGATTAGCTTATAACTTATTGTCCATAAGTCAATTAAGTGACAATGGTTATGACATAATCTTTAATCAAAAGTCTTGTAAAGCTGTTAGTCAGAAGGATGGCTCAATCCTATTTACAGGCAAGAGAAAGAATAACATTTACAAGATTGATCTTCAAGATCTTAAGAATCAGAAGGTAACTTGTCTTATGTCTGTTAGTGAAGAGCAATGGGTCTGGCACAGAAGATTAGGCCATGCTAGTTTGAGAAAGATTTCTCAGATTAAAAAACTTAATTTGGTCAGAGGACTCCCTAATCTGAAATATAAATCAGATGCTCTTTGCGAAGCATGTCAGAAAGGGAAGTTTTCCAAACCTGCATTCAAGTCTAAGAATGTTGTCTCTTCCTCTAGGCCGCTAAAACTTCTGCACATTGATCTGTTTGGCCCAGTCAAAACAACATCTGTCAGAGGGAAGAAGTATGGATTAGTCATCGTAGATGATTATAGCAGATGGACATGGGTAAAGTTCTTGAAACACAAGGATGAGTCTCATACAGTGTTCTTTGACTTCTGCACTCAGATTCAATCTGAGAAAGAGTGTAAAATCATAAAGGTCAAAAGTGATCATGGTGGCGAATTTGAGAACATATTCTTTGAGATTTATTTCAAAGAAAATGGTATTGCCCATGATTTCTCTTGTCCTAGAACTCCACAGAAAAATGGAGTTGTAGAGCGAAAGAATAGGACTCTACAAGAAATGTCCAGAACCATGATCAATGAAACCAATATGGATAAGCATTTATGGGCAGAAGCAATTAACACTGCATGTTATATTCAAAATAGAATCTCCATAAGACCTATTCTTAATAAAACTCCTTATGAATTGTGGAAGAACAGAAAGCCCAACATTTCTTATTTCCATCCATTTGGATGTGTATGTTATATTCTGAACACTAAAGTTCATCTGCATAAGTTTGATTCTAAGGCACAGAAGTGTTTCCTTCTTGGATATTCTGAACGCTCAAAAGGCTACAGAGTATACAATACTGAAATATTGGTTGTTGAAGAATCAATCAATATCATATTTGATGATAAGCTTGGTCTTGAAAAGCCAAAGCAGTTTGAGAATTTTGCAGATATAGAAATCTCTAATTCAGACGCTGAAGAACCCAGAAGCAAAGTATCAGAAGATCAAGTTGCTGCTTCATTAGAGAATCTCAGAATTTCTGAAGAGCCAACTATCAGAAGATCTTCTAGACTCAACTCTGCTCACTCAGAAGATGTTATTATTGGGAAGAAAGAAGATCCTATCAGAACAAGAGCATTCCTTAAGAACAATGCAGAATGTCAATTTGGTCTAGTATCTCTTATTAAGCCAACTTCTGTTGATCATGCTCTAGAGGATGCTGACTGGATAATTGCCATGTAAGAAGAATTAAATCAGTTTACAAGGAATGATGTCTGGGATCTTGTTCCAAGACCAAAAGGATTTAACATCATTGGAACTAAGTGGGTCTTCAGAAACAAGCTAAGCGAAAAAGGAGAAGTTGTAAGAAACAAAGCCAGACTGGTTGCTCAAGGCTATAGTCAGCAAGAAGGTATTGACTATACAGAAACCTTTGCACCAGTGGCCAGGTTAGAATCTATTCGCTTATTAATTTCTTTTGCCACTCAACATAACATCACTCTGTATCAGATGGATGTTAAGAGTGCCTTCTTAAATGGTTATATAGATGAGGAAGTCTATGTCCACCAACCTCCTGGTTTTGAAGACTCTAAGTCTCCAGAACATGTTTTCAAATTAAAGAAATCATTATATGGCCTGAAGCAAGCTCGTAGAGCTTGGTATGAAAGATTAAGTTCTTTCCTTCTGGATAATGGTTTCACTAGAGGAAAAGTGGATACTACTATCTTTTGTAAAACCTTTAAAAAGGATATTTTAATTTGCCAAATTTATGTTGATGATATTATCTTTGGAACCTCTAATGCTACACTTGGAAAGGAGTTTGCTAAGTCTATGTAGGCTGAGTTTGAAATGAGCATGATGGGATAACTCAAGTATTTCCTTGGGATCCAGATCAATCGAACTTCTGAAGGAACTTATGTTCATCAGACCAAGTATGTGAAAGAACTTCTGAAGAATTTTAATCTTTCAGAAAGCAAAGAAGCAAAAACTCCTATGCATCCAACGTGTGTTCTAGGTAAGGATGAGGTAAGTAAGAAGGTAGATCAGAAGCTCTACAGATGTATGATTGGATCTCTTCTATATCTTACTGCTTCTAGACCTGATATTTTATTCAGTGTTTGTCTGTGTGCAAGATTCCAATCAGATCCTAGAGAATCTCACTTAACAGCTGTTAAGAGAATTCGGAGGTATCTGAAAGGTACTACTAATGTTGGTTTAGTCTATAGAAGATCTGAAGAATACAACTTAGTAGGATTTTGTGATGCTGATTACGCTGGAGATAGAGTTGAAAGGAAAAGTACTTCTGGAAGTTGTCAATTTCTTGGAAGTCACCTGATCTCCTGGTACAGCAAGAAGCAAGCTACAATTGCCCTCTTTACAACAGAAGCAGAATATGTTGTTGCTGCTGGATGTAGTACACAGATGCTCTGGATGAAGAGTCAGCTAGAAGATTATCAAATATATGAGAGTAACATTCCTATCTTCTGTGAAAATACTTCTACTATCTGTTTATCTAAGAATCCAATCTTACATTCCAAAGCTAAACATATTGAGATTAAACATCATTTCATTAGGGACTATGTTCAGAAGGGTGTTCTTTCTTTAAACTTCGTTGATACAGACCATCAATGGGCTGATATCTTTACAAAACCCCTTGCTGAAGATAGGTTTAAGTTCATTCTGAAGAATATCATTATGGATTTATGCCCAGAATGAAAGGATGAGAAGTTCTGATATATGGATTAGATTTGAAATGATCAGTTTTACTTTCTTATAAGAAGTTCTGACGTTGATCAGTTAGATATTCTGATTCTGTTATTGCTAATGTTTCATATGTCTAAGTTGATTCAGAATCTCTTTTAAAGCAAAACAGCTGTCACCAGGTATTCCAAAAGATGAACACGTGTTCACTCTAATTGGACAAGCATGCGTGCAGTTGATGAGACGCCGCCCTAGGTAATTGTGCAAATCATTTCAAATATCACGTTTTACCCTAACGTCACTCAACATTAAATGCATTTGATTTTCTGCATTTTGTAATTATTCATTCTCAAAATTTAATTGCATTTAGTTTTCAAATCCGTGTCTATTTAAACCGCCCTCACATATCATTCTCTCTTTTCACGCATTCATTCTCTCCTTGTGTATGCATTTCTGAAATCTATTTGCCCTTTTCTCTTACCCTAAAAAGAAAACCAACAATCTCAGTAAAGTGTCAATGGCTGCTTCTTCATCTCAAAACGTTGGTTCTTCATCTTAACAACAACAACCACAACAAGAACAAGAACACCAACTCATTCCTAAGATCACTTGCTCGATTCCTAGGGATCAATTAGAAGTTATTTGTGAATTGATGGTGGACGTTGAAAATCTAGAAGAACATAATGTTCATATCAAAGATAACATGATGTTTCAAGGATGGTCGTCTCTGTTTCTTGAGTTCTGTGGACCAGTTTACCCAGACTTGGTGAAGGAGTTATGGGTTCATGCTTTTGTTATTCCTAAAGCCATAGTTTCGTTTGTTCATGGAAGATTCTTTCCCATCAATGAAGACACATTGAGAACGTTGTTTGATTTGATGAAAGCTGAAGGTGAATTTGAAGCAACTCGTAGAACAAATTGGAAAGCTGTCTATGCTGAACTCTAGACAAATGTGAAGAAAACTAAAGATGTCAAGGATCTGAAGGACATATACAAAGTATGGACCAAGATTCTTCTAGGTTGTTTCTATCACAGAAAATCAACCAGTTCACCCAACTTCATCAACAAAGACCAACAATACATCATGTATTGTATTGGTACTCAGAAGAAGGTTGATGTTCCTTACATAATTTTCAATCACTTGTGGAATGCTCTAAAGGACTCTAGGGATGAGAGCAGAACAAAGAAGAAAGGAAATGTTATTCCTTTTGGGAGAATTATTACCAATCTTCTGGTTCAAACCAAGATGGTTGAAGAACTGGAAACTGCTGGAGTTATCAAGGATCCTTACACAATCATTGGGAGTACCTTGAATGCTACTACTTTGATGAAAATGGGTCTAATTCAAGCTATTGGAAATGCTCCTCAGGCTATTCCAGGAGTTAGAAACAGAAGAGGTCCAATTCTTTCTGAGTTTAAGATGTTCTTTCTAAATGAAAAACCAGATATTAAGGTTCGTTACCTTAATCTTCTCAAACAAGATGGTTCTGTTGATGCTCCTCTTGGAGTCTGCAAGCAGAAGCTTCCGACTACCAAGGATGGTATAGAAGAAGTTTGTCCAAAAGTTGTCTCCAATAAAGAAAGAAGAACAAAGAGAAAGTTTGACCTTCCTTCTATCAGTGAGGAGAAGAGAAATGAAGAGAAAGTTGCTGAAGAAGAAATAATTGCTGCTGTAAATAAAGAAGTTGTAGTTGAAAAGGAGAATAAAGAAAAAGAAGATGTTGTCAAAAAGAAGAAGCAGAAGAAGACTGAGAAAGAGGATGATAAGAAAAATGAAGAGAAGGACGCTGAAAAGAAGAAGAGAAAAAAGAATGACAAGAAGGACGATGAGAAGAAAGATGAGAAGGATGTGGAGAAGAAGAAAAAGAAGAAAGATAAGAAGAAGAAGAAAAAGAAAGAAGAAAAGAAGGCTGTTGAAGGAGAACAGAAGAAGGATGAAGAGGAAAATAAAGAAGAAGCAAGGAAGGTACAAACATGACTAGAAGCCCTGAAGGTTGCACATAATGCCAGGACGTATTATGTTGCTACCAGGAGTCATTGGAGAGCTTTCAGAAGGGAGATACATTCTGACTTTCTGAAGCTTCAGAAAGCTTGTGAAGCTGAAGCTCCTGGTCCTTTTGGTTTCTTGAGGGACTTTGCAGATAGCTATGTCTTCCCCATCAGAAGCTGGAAATCTCTTGAAGAGAAGGAATTTTCTGATGAGCTTGAGGAAGTACATCCACTTGCTATGGTTGTGTGGAAGGCTCACTATCATGTTCTGACTGGAGACTTTAAGTTCATATTCAACTGGCTAAGGGAGAATCCCTTTAAGAAAGCACCAAATATGGTATATCCAGAAGTTGAATACCCATTAGAACCTGCTGCTCCTACACCTCCTCAGAATCTGGCTGAAATTCTTCTGGCTTTAGAGAATTCAGAAGCTGAAATCCCTTCTCCTGTGTTTGCTGAAGATGCTTCTGAATCAGAAGCTGATGCTGGGAATCAAGGTGCTGAAACTCAAGACGCTGAGAATCATCCTGCTATGCAATCTCCTCTTAAAGAAAATCAAGTAGATGTTCTCATGGTCGATGCTACTGTTAAGAATCCTCTTATGCACAATAGCTTTGATGCTTCTTCTGCTGGACCTTCTGTTTTGATGAACACCATGAAGGCTCTTCAACAAAATCAAGCTGATCTTGCTTCTCGTCTGGACAAGCATGAGGATACTCACAATGAGTTCATATCTTTTATGAAGACGCAGACAACAAGCACTGTTGAGATTCAAAACCTTCTGGCCAAGATAGCTTCTAAGCTAGGCTAGTCGTAGTGTGTCTTAGTCTTAGATGTTTTCTTGTTTCTTGCATCTGTTACGTGCATCTGCTTCTATCCCTCTTGTACTTTTGATATATTTTGTTAATCAATGAAATATTATCTTCTTCACTTTATGTGTCTTTTATCATCTGAATCTTTTGATGCTTTTTGATGTTATGACAAAAAGGGGGAGAAACATGATAATTGATTTGGTTTATTATATCAGTTGCTGGGATTAAGTCTCAACATTCCTAACATTATTTGCAAGTTCTATGTCTTTGAGATTTTTTGCAGGATTGAAGACATTCTGAAAAAGCTCAACATGAGAAGCAAATACATGGGGAAAAGCAATTCTATAAAGAAGCATGTCTTGGAAAAATTGAAGCAAGCTTAGTGTTGTGAAGCTTCAAGATCAGAATCAAGAAGAATTTTCTGATATTTTCTTTGAAGAATATGCCCTGATACATTTTTCCTCTCTCATTTGCTTTGATACATGTTCTTTCTTAAAAGAATGTTCTGATTCATTCATGCTCTAATTATTTTCGTCTAGTATGATCTGAAACATTTCAGGATGTAAAGATGCTCTGATGATGCTCTGATACATTCAAGAATGTTCTGATACAATCAAGCATGCTATGATTCAAGAAGAAATTCAAAGCTCTGAAGTTGTCCTACGGAAGCAAGAAGCAGAAGCTCTGAATGTTCTGAAGTTCTAGGCAAAGTGAACGTCTCTACCGAAATGGAAAATACTCAGGGAAGTCTTTTATTTATAAAATTCTTCTAGTATTTATTTCAGGGGGAGATTGTTAATCTCAGGGGGAGACATATTCACACACTCTGATTATATGCTTATGCTATATCTGTGTAATTGTCTTTTGTCATCTGATATTCTGATTGCAAATTCATATCAATTATATATGTTTTTGTCATCATCAAAAAGGGGGAGATTGTTAGAAGAAGAATTGTTCTGATTAATATTCTTGTTTTGATGATAACAATGTATATGAATTTTGTATAAGAGAATGTGGTACTCTAATCCTTTACATTTTCCATTTCAGGAAATATATAAAGAGTATGCACAATTCAGCACTCAGAAGCACTGACTTAGAAGGTTCAAGATTGCAACATCAGAACATGCTCTCGCAAGACATCAGAAGATGGTCAAGCAAAATAAGAACATGGTCTATGAAGCATCAGAAGAACATGAGATCAGAAGCAGAAGCACTGAAGTTCTTATGGTATCACGCTCAAGCACTTCAAGGTATGATGACAAGAAGATGCTCTGCACCAAGCTGAATGACTCTGATTATTCAAACGTTGTATTCACAAATCTGAGATCAGAAGCAAGTACAAGATGACAGACTACTCTGACTGACAAAAGGAACGTTAGAAGCTACACAAGTCAAAGTCAGTAAAAGCAGCAAAAGCATGACTTGAGGTAGTTGACAAAAGTGTGAAACATTAAATGCAGAGCTGTACTATACACGCAATGCATTAAATGCTCCCAACGGTCATCTTCTCAAACGCCTATAAATATGAAGTTCTGATCAGAAGCATAAACAACAACTCTTGCAAAAATACTGAAACGCTGCTGAATTCAATACTCACGAACTCCATCTTCAACCTCACAACAATTGTAATATTTAGTGAGTGTTAAGCTTAGAACTTAAGAGAAATATCACAGTTGTGATTATAGCTTTCTTAGAAGCATTTCAATACTCTTGTAAACATTTATTTTACATTGATTGTAAAAGGTTCCTAGAGTGATCAGTGAGATCAGTAGACTCTAGAAGACTTAGAAGGTTCTAAGTGGTGTATTCCTAGAGTGATCAAGTTGTAATCAGTATACTCTAGAAGACTTAGAGGGTATCTAAGTGGAAAACCATTGTAATCAAGATTGATTAGTGGATTAAATCCTCAGTTGAGGTAAATCACTCTAAGGGGGTGGACGGGAGTAGTTTCGTTAACAACGAACCAGGATAAAAATAATTGTGTTAATTGTTTTTATGTTAAGAGTTTTTAAAGTCACACACTTATTCAACCTCCCCTTTCTAAGTGTTTTTCTATCCTTCAATAACAATTATACTAAAAATTGATATAATATTTGTTTCAATAAAAAAACATGAGACAATAAAAAAACATGAGACAATTATGATGTATGAAAAACACATTTTTCTTATGAAAAACTCAAATTTGTCATTATTTTTATTTATTTAATTTTATTATGTATTAAATATTTATAATAAAGGTAAATAAATTCATCCTATATTTTTTCATATATAAATACATAATATATGAATTTTATATTCATATGAATTCTATATTCATATGATAATTTATATTCATATGATATTTTTTGCAATTTACTTATCACATTCCATTTTTCAAAAACTCGTGTTTAAATTTATTTTCTATTAGATGATAAAATCATATAATATCAATAGAATCCAAAAATTTACAATATAGAAAGATTTAAAAATTATAGGCATGCTCGATGGGCCGAACCTATTTTTCTGATGGGCCGATAAAATATTTACTTAAATTGAAGAAATATTAGAGATCATATGTTTAATGACTTCTGAATTACTATAGCATTTTAGTTATATTTTCTTCCATAGATAGGTGCATATTTTGAATCATCACAAATTAAGATTTAATGGTATGTTAGAATCATCTTCCTCTTTAAACTTATAGTTTTTCTTTTTCTTTATATCTTTAATATTTTTTTTTTTAAATTTTTGGCTATATTTGTTTGTGTTTTTAATTTTGTTGTTTTCTAATTCTTAATTATATTTTTTTAGGTGTATACTTTAAAGCATGAGACATTAATATTGAACAACTTGAGTTGTAGAAGAGGATGAGTTAAGAGAAGTATTTTCATTTTTAAATACTTAAATATTAATTACTTTTTTTTTTTGGTTAAAAAATTGTTGAAGAACTTGAACAATATAAGATAGGAGTTTAAAAGATGAATTGAAATATTTGTCTCCTCAACTCTCTGATTTATATAGCTTTATAATTAAATTTATTTATCTTCTACCATTTATAAAATTTGTAATTTTTCTATTTTAATTTCACATTTATACTTATTTTCTACTTTAATTATTAATGTGATGTTATAAATAAATGATATTTTCTATTTATTATTTTTATCTAAATTTATTTTGAACAGTTAAATACTATTATAAAAAATCAAAATAATTAACTTATATTTTAAATTACAAATGCAACTTATATCAAAATTATTTATATCAATATATTTCTAAAATATACTAACAACATCATTCATATACCAACAACTCATCAATAATTATAATACAACAAAAATCAAAAGCAAAGAGACAAAGATAGATCAGAAAGTAGAAGAAAATAGAAGCACAAAATAACTTAGAGAAGAGTCTGAAACCGTCACAAAAGAATTTTAAAGATTAACAACCATGGTCGAGGCTTGGGATTCCATTTGATTTTTTTATTAATATTGTAGAGAAAAAAATGTGGCAGACAAGATTGTTAGGGTAGTGAAGGAATAGTGGTGGAGTGAAGATGAAAGAGTTGATATAAAGAGAGAGACAACTTCTCACTCATTAAACCTCCAATCTATTTTTCAATATTGAAAAGAATTATAATTCAAATTTTATTGAAAATTGTAAATTGTAAAAGATATTTTCCAATACTGTTTTGGAAAAAATTGTTGTTACACGTAACAATTACTCATTATTTTCAATGCCCATTCACTTATAGTAGTAAACATTTTGATGATAATCTTTTATAATAATTAATATTAATTAAATAATTAAATAATATTGTTAATTATGAATATTTTTCCTTTAATAGAAAAAACAAAAAAAAACATGTAGTCTAATATGCTGATACTTGAGAAATTTGCTTCCCAATCTGACTCGTAAGTCGTAACTGACAATCAACAGGATAAACCTTCCAAATTCCAATCTTTCCACCTAACCTCATAACTACAATTATTACATAAACCCAACCAATTCCACTAAAAAAAGCCAACAAGGAATCGAAAACTTCCAGAGAATCCAAAACTTTGAACACAGTAGGAAGCTGAACACCCATCCAAACAAACAAAATGCGCCAAATCTGATTCGAGCATTAGAAAATTTTAACCACACTGTTCGAAAACAACAAATGGCGAAGAAGAGCGATGGTCTGCCCCTGGAACTCATAATTGAAATCCTGCTGAGGTTGCCGGTGAAGACTCTATTACGATGCAAATGCGTCTGTAAGTCATGGCTCTCTCTTATTTCCGATCCCAAATTTGCAACTTCACATTTTCAACTTGCTGCCTCACCCACAACACATGGCCTTGTCTTTTTAAAAACATATTCTCCCAATGATCCTAAAGCCCTAATTGTTGATTTTGATGCATCGCTTACCGATGATTCATCATACGCTCCACTAACCCATCATTTTCGGCCTCCTCGTATTTGTCCTGGAACTGAAATTAGAGGTTCCTGTAGAGGCTTTATATTTTTGCACACTTACTCAGACTTTTATCTATGGAATCCATCCACTGGTGTCCACAAAAAAATACCGGCCTCCAAACTCCGTCTTTACAATCATCTATACGGTTTTGTTTACGATCATTCAACTGATGATTACTTGATAGTTTTGCTGTCTTGTAAAGCTGCTCCTTATACTAACTTGGAGATTTTCTCATTGAGAGCTAATAAGTGGAAACAGATTGAGGTTGATTCTCATTTTACTTATCTTATTACGACCACATATGACGATGTTGGGTTGTTCTTGAATGATGCTATTCATTGGGTGGTTTTTAATTTTGAGATAAGAGAGGTTATTATTGCCTTTGATATTAAGGAAAGGAAAATGTCAGAGATAGCTCTGCCATATGATGATGGTGCTTCAAATGATGATGGTCCTGACAACTACGGTTTGTCAGTACTTGGTGGGCTCATCTGTGCATCGATTGTGGGGAAGCGTACGGTTAAGATATATGTGATGCAAAATTATGCTGTGCATTCATCTTGGACTAAGATTCTTGAATTTTCTGTCGATCCTGTTATGCTCCATTCTTTGTCCATAAGGTTCATTACAAAATCTGGTGATATGATTGGAACAGACGGTAGAGGTAGATTGATGAAGTTTAATGACAAAGGACAGCTGCTAGAGCATCACTCCTGTGGTAAGGGAATCGACACAGAGAGATTCATAAGATCCCAAATGGTTGTGTATACAGACTCTCTGCTTTCACTCCCTTGTGGCGCTGAGGAGGCTTAAGAATATGAGTAGTGATAACAAATAAGAAGAACTGATTGGGAAATGTTAGCATTTATGCTTTTCTTTATATTTATCTTGCACTCTGAACTCTAGGTATCATGAAGGATGATAATGTTTTCTCTTTTGCAGTATTTTATATGTTTTCTTTATGTAAACATTACTACATTAGCAATTTGTTTCCTTCCATTATTTTACTGTTTTTTTGTGAGCTTGACATATTGACGCAGAACTTATTGCATTGTAGGATGATATCACGTCTTTCCTTTAGCTGGAAAAATCACTCGACAATGGACACTAGTTATGCCAACTACATGCCATGTTAATGCATATGATGTTTAGTTTAGTCTACACTATATTTGTAATTAGTTTATGTATGAAACTATGAATAAACAAATAAGATCATATTGACCTTTTTTATAAACAAAGTTTCTATAGCAATAATATATTGTTTTAGAAGCATGATGACTCCATTATGAGATAGTGAAAAGGTTTGCACTGTGGACTCATGAAATATTTCATTAGTTGAATGCTCAAATGATTGACTGCTTCTGGGGCTGAAAATCAAGTTACTCAACTGGAAGGGAGCTCGGGTCCCAAGGGTTTGCTCCCCTTGGGGTCTCGAGTTCGATGGTGCCCGGAACCAAAAAGAAACTCCAAACCCTCAAGTGCCCTCTATGTGGATTAGTCGATCTGAATGGTTGGATACCACATATATTAAAAAAAAAGTTACTCAACTGGAATTTTGAATTCAAATATGATTTCAGAGGGAAAAATTATTGATGCTAGAAAACAAAATGACAGTGTTTGTTATTGATAGCGAAGAGACTAACGACAGCAGTGCCAGCATGGAGATTTGAAGAATATATTTTTCTTTTAGAATAATCCTAATTCAAAAAATGTAGTGAGCTGTAGAAAATATTATGAATGTTGATTACCAATTTTTAAACGTGTGATTTTGTGCTAATAATATTATTAGTTTGATCACTTTTTATAATGTGTGTAGCCTACACTATCACTTCAATTTGATTGAATAATTATGAAAATTGCTTCTTCTTTATCTCTTTTCTTGGATGGTATCAGTGTTCAATCATTGAGCTCTGGATCCGTAATTTTTCTTTATGATCATCCTTTCTTGATGCATTGTTTCGAGTCATTTCTATTTCATCTTTGATTCAATAGTTTTTTCCCTTTAATTTTCATCAAAAAATGACGAATCCGAGCTTTGAATCATATGCTAATTTTGCAACGAACGTATCCAATCCTTTCTTTCTCCATCCTAGTGAAAATCCATCGATCGATCTTGTTTCACCTCCTATACAAGGAACCCCTAACTTTCAATCTTGGATAAAATCGATGCGTTGCTTTAATGTCGAAGAACAAAATCGTTTTTGTTGATGAAACAATTACAATTCCATCGAAATCTGATGCTCTCTTCAATCAATGTAATCAGTGTGACAGTCTTGTTCTTGCATGGATTCAGCGTTCTGTTTCAAAGAATCTTTGCAAATCAATTGTTATCTACGACAAAGCCTATGATGTTTGGCAAGATTTGCACGCTCGATTTGATCAAGGTGATATGTTTAGAATTGCTATTATACATGAATCTATTTGTAGAATGTCTCTGGGAACTCTTGATGTCTCTCGTTATTACACTGAATTGAAATCGCTATGGGATGAGTTAGAGAATTTTCGTCAATTACCAACATGTAAATGTGCAATTCAATGTTCTTGTGGAGCAGATCAATCTTTAAAAATATTTAGAGATCAGGATTATACCATTAGGTTTCTGAAAGGGGTAAATGATGAGTATTCTCATGTTCGATCTCAAATTATGTTAATGGATCATTTTCCCTCTGTTGCCAAAGCTTTTGCGCTAGTCACACAACAAGAACATCAATTTTATATTTCTGTTATTGCTGAAACCGATTGTGAATCAAAATCTAAGTTAAAACTTCTGTCAACGCTGCTTCTTCCCAAGGCCGAGGAGGTTATCATCGTCGTGGTTGTGGAAGGTTTAATGGTGGAGGTCGAGGCTCATATCAGAATCTGCTTTGCATTTATTGTAACAAAACCAATCATACAGTGAAGACATGCTAGAACCAACCATGGAGGACACTCAAATAGTTCTCAAAATTTGGTTTCAGCTGTTAACAATGCAGAACCAGCTCAATCCTATTCTACCTTTGAGAAATCCAATAATGGTTTTTCCTTCACAAAAGATCAATGCAACAATCTTCATCTAAAACGCACTCTGCCGATATAACTTTCATTCAACTCAATTCCAACTCTAATTATTCACTTGTCCTAAACACCAACACCAATATTGATTTTGGTAAGAACTCTCTCTCCTGGATTATCGATACAGGAGCCACATATCACATCACCAACAACATTTCTTTACTTACTGATAGCCATCCTATCAAACCTATAGTAATTCACTTACAAAACAATACTATTGCCACTTCCAATTTAATTGGAACTGTCTATTTTTCTCTTGATCTGCAGCTTACTAACGTTCTATTACAAACTTTCATACTAATCTCCTATCTATTCCTCAATTAGTTAAAGAAAATAATTGTTCTACTATTTTTACTGCCTGACTCCTGTACATTTTTGCAGGACAATACCAAGAAAAAAGGTGATCGGTAGAACTAGATTAATTGATGGTTTATACACAATTGATATGCAAGCAATCATGTCGGTCCCTAATTTGTTTTTGTAAATCAATTTCTATAATTAATGTTTTATTGAGGGGAAACAAAATATGAAAGTTACAGTATGTTAAGTATATACAGATTGAGGAGGAAAAATTGACATGCATATTTAATACACTTTCATTAATAAATTGAAAATGAAGGAGAGAGCATAATATACCAAGAATCTATATCAATATTTTGTTTTAAAAGCATGTGGACTCGTGAAATATGTCATTAGTTGAATGTGGTTCAAATGTAATTTCTGTCGATAATTATGTAGTTTGAATCACCTGCTGCAACAACGAACAAGTCACATAATGGAAAGGTTATAATCTGTTTTGATGTAGTGTGTCATGGTGGCTTCTCAATATGAGTGTCTATTCGAATGTGATAATGAAGAGACTCTGCACCATATTTTCTTTGAGTGTTCACTGAAATCAGAATTGCGACAGAAATTTTTTAGCTAGTTGAAAATTCATTCTGTTTTGCACAATTTTATTTCAATGTATTTTCATCAAGTTCCAGGGTTGATTGGTAGTGAAAGAGTGGCTTGTGATTTGGTGTGTTTTATTAGGATATCAATTCCGGTTCAGGTTAGTTTTGTGCAACATGTGAGATGGTTTGGTGCTGTATTGTTGGCTTTTGAATGTTTTGTTGTGGCTGAGGTTACGGTGGGCAAGCTGATTTGTTGAAGTCAAGAATTTTAGCTGTGGAGGTTGAAGAACAGGGTGCTTTTTCATTCTTATATGATGCGGCTTGTGATGTTAGTACCTTGAGTGTTATTGTTCTGGACAGGGTTTAGTTAATTAATTTACATTTACAAAGGATATGTAAATTTTCAAATCCTAACATATCTTTCATAAATACTATTACTTTTTAAAACTTTATACATTTCGACTACCAACTAAGGTGAGGCTTAATAAAATTGGCATAGTCACGGATGGTAAGTGTGTGTATTGTGGCCTTAGTGAAAACTGTAATCATTTGTTTTTTCAGTGTACAAAAACCAGAACTGTGTGGCTGCAAGTTTTAGCTTGAATGAAGATTATTCATGATCTAGTGGAATGGCAAGCTGAGCTACATTAGATCTGTACCCAAATTCAAAGCAGAAGCAACCGATCTCGTCTGTTGAAAATTGCAGTAACTGAAAGTGTTTATAGTATATGGCAGCAAAGGAATGGAATTATATTCCAAGAGGGAGATGCTGATAGAATATGCAACAAGGACATCATAGATACTATCAAAATTAGAGCTGGTTTGTAGGCTTTTTGCTGGGCCTTGACCTTAGTCGATTTGATAGCCTGGATCCTAGGGATCGACTTTGTATTTACACTGTTTTGGAATAAATAAATTCATTTTTTTCTCAAAAAAATAAAATTTATACACTTTAAAGAAAAAATTAGTTGATTTGATTTTCATAATAAAATAAAATTTAAAATTTTGAAGAAATAATTAGTTGATTTGACTTTAATAATAAAATAAAATTTTATTTATTAGAATACTTTTAATAATAGTAGTTTATAAAATAATTAGATGAATTAAAATACAACTAGTAGTAAACAAAATATTTAAAAAACACTTATAATTTAAATTTATTATTTATTACAAATTTTTTGAACTAATATAAAATTTATAGTAAACAAATATATAGAAAATCATAATAATAATTATATTATATTATAAATATTAATGTATTATATTTAAACAGAAATTCAAGTTTTGAAACATAAAAAGACGATAATAAATTAGTAAGACATAATTTACACGTTTTAAATTAAGTATTGTATTCTCTTATAATATTTGATTGCTATAACTGGAATAAAATCTCATGTAATTTTAAAAAATTTTAATTATTATTTTATTTTAAAATAAAAGCAAAAGACCAAATCCAAAGCTATTATGGTTTATTTATTAATTAATAATTAAAATCTATTAACAAAAGTAAGTTAAATGCATAACAATTAAATAAAATAAAAATTATCCTAAAAAAAGGGGAAGGAGTGCCCATTCCTTCAAATGTTTTTTAAAATTCTTTTAACTAATTTTATTTAAAATTCTATTTAATAGAAACAAAAAATAATCTGAAAATAATGAAAAACAAATTTAAGCAAAAAAAAAAAACAAAGAACCGTCCAGGGTAAAATAGAAATATTTTGACTGATTGTTATTTAATTAATGAATATACACAACTAAATAAAAATCAAATTAAAATAAAACCAAATAAACAAAAAAAGTTAAATATATAAAAAAGAAAAAAGAGCTACATGACTTCAATTTTTAATTAAGATCTTATTTAATTATGAGAGGAAAGTTTTAATGATAATATTTTTTTTTAAAATGAAATAAATATAAATGTATAAAATTTGTTTGTTATGGGACTCATGAAATCATATTTTATTGCATACTATTTATTTCTTTCCACTTTACCACATATTGGAAAAACCAATTACACATTGTGTTTTTATGACCTTGTCTTGAAAATAGTTATCACTAAACCCTACCAATTTGGAATTTTGTTCTGAAACAACCACAACCTTTCAATTCCTCTACACTCCTTCCACTAATCTATAAAACATGACAATAATACCATTATGAATCCACTGCATCTACCACTCTTTCTTTTTTATTCAATTATTTTTCAAAATTTACGATATGCTCCTTCCTTCCTATTCCATATTTTTAGATTTCCATCAAGGGGAAACCTTCATCCAACTTTTCCTCTTCCGTTCTTCACGTATTCTGGAAAAACAAGTTTGTGGTTTGTGTCACCGATTTAGTAAGGGGAAAATACACTAACATCCCCTTAAGTCTCTTTAAATGACACAGACACCCCATCTAATTTGACATTATACACTAACCTCCCCTGAAGTCTTTTAAAATAAACAAAAACCTCCCTGATCAATTTAACACCGCTAATTAGTCTGTTAAATATATTATTAATTATTTTTTAAAATTAAAAACTATTGTTTTTTGATGGATGTTGAAACAACATTAATTTTGCAGACAAAACATTGTTACCCAAATTATATGCAGCATTAGCAATGGTTTTTCGATGCAACAACTATTATTTTTCAATGGATGTTGAAACAACAACAAAATTATATGCAGCAACATTAGTTTTGCAGCATAAGCATTATTATTTAAGTTATATGCATTATTGTTATGGAAATTTAGTACCAGACCCCATTCCACACATGAATTATAAAAAAACAAAAGCAACATCTACAGCAACAAGCATAATTATAAATTTCAATAGACTTGCTACCATATATATCTATAACCACAAACTAAATTTGGTCAAAATTGCAGTTATAATTTTTTATAATTGTTACGACAATAACCGAGAGCGTGGAGAGAATGAAAGCAACAAAGACGGCTTGTCGAAAGCGTTGAGAAAACGAAAGCAGCAAATATAGTGTAGACGAAAACGTGGCGAGAACGAAAGTGACAAAGAATGTGTTGTTGAGAATGAAAGCAATGAGAACGATATTGATGAAGAAAAATACCCAATACTTTAGGTGGTGTTGTTAGATGATGCTTCCATGGTGAGAAAAAGTGACTGAAAAATTAATATTTCTTGGAGGAAAAATTAAAGAGACCTAGAATTTAGAAGGAGAAGAGACAGAGAAAATAAGAGCGTGTTTTATTTTATTTTATATTTGACGGCACTTAACATTAGGTTAACTGCAAGGGTGGTTTGTGTCATGTGAAAAATAGAGGGGATGTTAGTTACATTTTGCTAGAGTTCAGGGGAGGTTATTGTATTTTTCCCATTTAGTAATCATTCAGGTTCATAGTTTGTATCAAAGATGAGTTTTACACATTCATATCATAATTTTTTGAATAGTTCATCTTCTCCGGTTGTCAGATTTGATGTTTTCTTTATCTTTTGATTTTCTTATGCAAACTTTTTATGGTTTGAGATTTCAGATTTGGATTTGAATAAGTTTACGACTTTAGGTTTTTTCTTTCAATCTTCCTGATGTTAATCGTCACAACTTTCATTTGGGACATAATTTGAATGGGTAAAAGTAGTGTAAAATTTATGATAAAGTTGATTTAATGACTTTGTTGTTCTTGCTCATTGACATATATAGTTGTTTGTGGTTCATGTTGTTGTATAAATTTAGTCAGATTTCGAGCAGGCTTTTGGTTTCAGCATTGCGGTTTGGGATTTCCGGTCACAATTATATAAAAATTAACGAAAAATAGTGGAAGTAAAAAAAGAGTAAGACTAAATTGTGGTTTCTTGATTATTATATTTTTATTACTTCTTGTACTACTGATTTTAGTTGTTATTATTGTTGTTGAATCCTTTTCGAAAAAACATAATTTTGACTCCGCTTGCAATGTGTTCGAGAAAATGCCTCAACTGAATTTCTCCTTTTTTTTCTTCTACATCTGTTTTTTCTTCTACATAATTATGAGATTCTTATAGATTTATTCCTTAATAATAATTATAAATTTATTGATTAATAGCATTTATTTTACCCTTGAAAATTGAAAAAAAAGAAAGCTTTATGATCAAGCTATAACAAGCTATAACAAGTTACATTAACCTGACTATTATTTATATCCATATATATCATTTATCGCATTTATCTTATTTAATTATACTAATTTGAATTAATTTAATTTTTTAAATCTTTGCGTGCCAATAATTAAATTTTTAATTCTTGACATTGGAACATGGTTTGACATGGTATATTTTTAATGTTCAAAATTCTCTCTCAGTCTATTTAAACACTTCATCCTAACTTATCCTCATGTCGCATTCTAATTTAACATTTTTTTGGCTAATTTTTAAAATTTATTAAAAATTTGATCATTAAAATTAATCATGCCATTAAATCTATAAAATATTAAATCAATTAAAATTATCAATTATCATTAAATGAATCAATTATTATTAAATGAATCAATTTTATTGAATTAATAATATTTGGAAATTATACCTGGATTTTCCTTAATCAATTTTCTATCTTTTCGAGTTTCTTTTTTAATCTTCAAATTTAATTAATTATAATGAACGTACTAATGTATTTTATTTTTCTATAATTTTAGATAATTTTAGATTTGTAATAAATTGAAATAACTTTTGATCTTAAAAAATGCAATTTTGATTTTATAATTTAGAATTAAAAAACCATTTTATAATAAATTAAAAATTAATCATTAAAAATGATGATTATAACTTAAAGGGTTTGTGTTTTTTTTTTCTTATCAATCAGAAAACCCTAATTTTATCTCTTTTGGTATGGTCATGTTTTGATAAATAATTTAATTTACAATTTAAAGTGTAGACTCAATATCATTCTACAGGCTATGAATTTTGTTGTTGTGTATTATAATTTTTTTATGCAATCTCATTTCTATTGTTGTTTGATTATTATTATTATTATTATGAAAAGTTATTAAAAATTTGATCTTATTATTTACGTTGACAACTAATAATTAATTGGATTCTCCCAAATTATAAAATTATTTTAAAAATATAGATAGATAGTTTCACAATTATTTAAAACTATTTTCCAGTATCAATAAATATTTAGTAAATTATTTTTAATTGTCATTTCATAAATAATATACCTTTATTAATTGGATTTCATTTAATTTTTAAAATATAAAATAGTCATATTTATTTACTTATATGTAATAATAATAGGAAATTTCTTTACCCACCTCCCTACTTTTTTGGTCACCTCTGGTGAATTTACCAAAATATCCCCTGTTTCGGAAATGCATTTTCGAAATGCAAGAAAATGGTGTTTTCGGAGATGCATCTGCGAAAGCGCATTTTTTTTCTTCAAAATTTGTCTTATTTCGGAAATGTATTTCCGAAAACAGAATTTCGAAAATGCATTTCGGAAATACTACGCGTTTTGCAGAGTAAGCAAAACAGCCCCCCTACTCCATTCATTTTACCCTAAATCTACTTCAAACTTCCTCTCTTCAAAATTTCTGCAAAAGCAAGTGTGTGAACTAGTCAGAGATTGCCAAAGGCGACCCACTCTCAACCTAAATCATCTCAATCTCTATTAGTGGTAAGTTTATCATTTTTTTCAATTTTTAGATCCATTATTCATATCTCTATTAGGGTGTTTAGAACTTGCGAAAATTATATTAGGGTAGGTTGATACTGCTATTTAGGTTGTTTAGATTGATTAAAATTAGTTTTGAAGTTGGATTTTGGGGTCTGCCATGGAAGTTGCAGAAAACTGCTTCGCAGGGGAGTTTCGGAAGTTCATTTCCGAAAACACCTCCATCCCAGTTTCGGAAATGAACTTCTGAAGTGGTCCAGAATTGATTTTTTTTGTTTTTTCTATTGTATCGCATTCTTATTGATTTCAATTGTTTTCAAGAACATGACAAGCAACCCAGCACACATCAGACAGGGTAGAGAGACCCAGAATGCGTCGGCTAGATGCGAGCGGGCGGCGCAGTTGGCATCGACGCGGGGACGAGGGCAGGGACAGGGACGTGTGCGAGTTCCCGTGCAGATGGACGAGGGTACTTCTGCATCTGGATCTAGGAGTCGTCTGGCTCGGGTATCTTCTTCCCGCCAGCAGGTACGAGAGGAGGAGGAGGAGGCAGTGATGTAACACCCCTTTTCTTATCCCAAATATATCATTCAATCACACAGAGTAATCATGCATAAGGAAAAAGGGAGCCACATGTTATTTTCATCACAACGAAAACCAAAAACAAAACATCCAACACTCTTAATACGCAAAGATCATATTTGTAACACAAATGTATATCTCATGCTTTCATACATTATGCATAAACGCTTGTGGAAAACAATTGAATTGCTATTAAAATTTCAATGAATATATCCCATACTATATTCATCTACCAAATTCGAATTAACATTTAAATCCACAATCTTGGCCACATAGCCTTAAACAACATATCTGAGATCTCAAACAAATACATTCGAATATCCAACAAAACATAGGGAATAGCAATATCCAAACATAAGCATAAGTCTAAATAAAATCCCCCCAAGTGTTACATGATCAGAGCATATGACTCGCTACCTAATCCAATAACAAACTCAGAAGCTCCTCGGCTAAATCCTCGGACAAGCTACTACTCGTCGGAACCTGCACGTTATCAACGAAGGATAACATTCAAACAGAAGGGTGAGAATTCAACTTCTTATAGAAAACATAATAATGGGAAATGCAACATAATTAAGCATACATTTCAAGAATTCATCACTCTTCACAAAACATATATTTATCTCCGATATAAAGTTAACATGTTCCATACCATCAAGCATCGCAATCAAATTCACAACCTCATATATTAACGATTTACATATATACACATATATCACTCATACATATACATATATTCCACATTTCACATCAAATATGTATCAATCACATATATCTCGTTCTCATCTCGTTCTCTAATTCATATAAAATGATTCATCATTCCACATATATGCCTATCAATCAAATTCACATCCACACATTCATACCACATAATCACACATAACAACATTTCACACCGACACGTGCGACTCAAGTGTGACTCTATGCGATATGCATGTGGATCCCTCCGTTATCGTTTCCGGTCATGCCGATTGTCATTCTCTCTAGACTAGATAACCACCTCAAAGCCCCATACTCGTTAAGCTTTCAAACCCCATACTCGTTAGGTTTGGGACAAGTAAATAACCTTCGCGAGATTACCCCACATTGCCACTTTCAAAGACTCATGCTTGTGTACGTGTGCAACAAAACAAGACTCATGCATTTAAGACGATCTCTCTATCTCTTAAACTACACAATCATATCTTTACAACTTTGCACAACATTACACAACATGAAATTCAATCCAATATCACACATCAATTAACATTTAGCAATCAATCACATAATTCATGGTATTAACATCTCATAAGGCATCCATGAACATTGATCATACAAGATTCATCCATAACATACATATATAATTACATGTTATTTTCAATTAACATCATAATTAAATTAAACAAATTCCAATCAAACCTACTCTATCATGTAGAAAATCTCATTAGCTTTCTAACGCTTCGAACGGCGCATAAAACGGAGTTACGGATCAAAAGTTATGGCCTTTACAAAAATCTGCCAAAAAAATAGAATCTGCAGGTCGACGCAAAGAAAGCATAGGTCGACACATTGCTGTTTTCCATCTCTCTCGGGTATGCGCTCGCCGACTCATGTGTCGACACAAGGATGCTATAGGTCGACTCACAGAACCTATAGGTCGACGCATGCTGAAGGAAAATGGATTTTCTGCTGTTTTAAGATGCTCAGGTCGACTCATACCTCTGTGTAGGTCGACCTATGCTGCGTAAAACTCAGAAAATCACCATTTTTCTTCCCCACTCCCCTCATACAACACCCATTAACCCAAACACAATCCATACATCAATAAACATCAAATACAACCAGTATTCATCATTTTTGAACAACATATATCATCAAAATCATATTTAATCATGTAAATCCATAGAAAATAGCATAAACCCTAACTTTTCTATGTGTTCATGAAATTGCAAAGATGAAGAGATAATCACAACAAGACACATTACCCAATCATATAGTCTATAAGAACTTGGATTCAAACCCTTACCTCTTGAATTTCTCCTTCTAACTTCAAGAAATCTATAATCCCCTTCTCTTCTCTATGCCCATTTTCTTCTCTCTACTCTTCTTTCTATCTTTCTATCTAATTTAGGTTAACTCATAAAATTCTATTCTAACTCTCATTATCTCATTGGGCTTAACCCATCCACTATTCTTATTTCTAATTCCCATTAAGCCCAATAGCTAATTCTAATAACATTCTACCATTTATTAATTAGCTAAGTAATATATTACCACACAATCAAATAATTATTACCCAAACAATAATTAAATAAACACACAAACAATTATCAAATATCAAATAATCATCATTAAATAAAATCTAATAAAAATAGGATGTTACAAGTGACATACCACGAGGCGGAGGAGGTACCGGATGTTGACCCTCCACACGGGGAGCAGGGGTCTGCCATGGAAGTTACAGAAAACTGCATCCACGGCTTCCGCGTTGATTTCGCTTACGAGGACGCCATGCCCAGGGCCGCCAGATACGTTCTCCAGAGGGGGAACAATGTAGTGGGACCATACCGTGGGTACCTCGACCGCACAATGCACGATAACGTCAGTTGGAGGCCATTCCGACTACACTCATGTTGTCCCCTTTGACAGCATATCGTTATATTCTGGCTCGTTGGCATGCGGGACCAACACCATGGGGCGGTATCTCCCTGAGCGGTGCATGCGGCAGTTTGGATCTGTGCAGATGATACCCAGGTCACCTTTTGAGGCTGCTCCCGACACAGTGACCCGAGTGCAGCTCACTGACATATTTGAGGATTGGGAGCGTCATGTGGTCATGGAGGAGTATCGTCGCTTTTGGGTCACCCAGGACTAGCACAGTGTGGAGGGGCATGTCACACGAGGAGATCCTGGAGAACCAGCAAGCCGAGGATGACCACGCCATTGATCTCCTGCCGATCTGCCTGCGGATAGAGATGCTTGGGCGGGACACGTTGGATCGAGGTATCGTTGATCAAGGCGGTCCAGAGGCAGTCGCCGTGATGGAGAGGATCGTCACTGATGCGGGCCGTGCGGCGACAGAGAAGGTCCCAGGGAGAGAGGGTTAGGCATACCCAATAGGGGTCCGGGTTTATTTTTTTTGTATTCGTATTATATATTTCGCACACTATGACTCGGTCTGTATATATTATTTGAATTTTATTTATTATATTAGTATTTTACGTTGATATGTCGTTTGTTTTGTTCAGCCTTTTCCGTTTTGTATATATTATACGTTTTGTATATCTTTCGTACGGGACTATTAGAAAAAACATAAAAAAATAGACTTCTGCATAATTCGGAAATGCACTTCCGAATTACACTAAAATCTGAAAAAAGGTGTTTTCGGAAGTGCATCTCCGAAAACACCCCCATTTGGTGTTTTCGGAGATGCATTTCCGAAGTCTAGGAAAATTTTAAAAAAAAAAAAAACTTCGGAAATGCATTTCCGAAGAGGTGGGTAAATAAATTCTCTAATAATTAATAATTAATAGGTTAGATGTATATTCTAAAACACAACCATTACAAAATAAATGCATACATTTTTTTGCAAAATAAACACAATCATAAAAATTTACTAAATATTTAGTGATAAAATGATAACATTTATACTAAAAATTGATATAATATGTGTTTCAATAAAAAAACATGAGACAATAATGATGTATGAAAAACACAATTTTCTTATGAAAAACTCAATTTTCTTATGAAAAACTCAAATTTGTCATCATTTTTATTTAATTTAATTTTATTATGTATTAAATATTTATAAGAAAGATGAACAAATTCATCCTATATTTTTGCATATATAAATTCATAATATATGAATTTTATATTTATATGATAATTTATATTCATATGATATTTTTTGCAATTTACTTATCACATTCCATTTTTCAAAAACTCTTTCTTTTAAGTTTTTCAACAATTGTTATTTGTCCAAGATTTGTCAGAGATTCCTTATAAAACTTAACGATGTTTAAATTTATTTTCTATTAGATGATAAAATCATATAATATCAATAGAATCCAAAAATTTACAATATAGAAAAATTTAAAAATTATAGGCATATGCCCGATGGACCGAACCTATTTTTCTGATGGACCGATAAAATATTTACTTAAATTGAACATATATTAGAGATCATATGTTTAAGGACTTTTGAATTACTATAGCATTTTAGTTATATTTTCTTCCATAGGTGAATATTTTGAATAATCACAAATTAAGATTTAATGGTATGTTTGAATCATCTTCCTCTTTAAACTTATAGTTTTTCTTTTTCTTTATATCTTTAATATTTTTTTTAAAACTTTTGGCTATATTTTTTTTTTCTAATTTTTTTTGTTTTCTAATTCTTAATTATATTTTTTTAGGTGTATGCATTAAAGCATCAGAAATTAATATTGAATAACTTGAGTTGTAGAAGAGCATGGGTTAAGAGAAGTATTTTCATTTTTAAATATTTAAATATTAATTACTTTTTTTTGGTTAAAAAATTGTTGAAGAACTTCAACAATATAAGATAGGAGTTTAAAAGATGAATTAAAATTTTTGTCTCCCCAACTCTCTGATTTATATAGCTTTATAATTAAATTTAATTATCTCCTACCATTCATAAAATTTGTGTTTTTTCTATTTTAATTTCACATTTATACTTATTTCCTACTTTAATTATTAATTTGATGTTATAAATAAATGGTATTTTTGTATTTATTATTTTTATCTAAATTTATTTTAAACAGTTAAATAATATTATAAAAAATCAAAATAATTAACTTATATTTTAAATTACAAATGCTACTTATATCAAAATTATTTATATCAATATATTTCTAAACTATAAGTAAAATTTCTAAATTATAAGTGTTTTTAAAAATATTTAACACTTGCCTCGCACGGGTCTAGGTACTAGTTATATAGGATTATTAGTATTATTACATTAATTGTGTGTTTCTATATATATATATATATATATATATATATATATATATATATATATATATATATATATATATATATATATATATATATATATATATATATATATATATATATATATATATATATATATATATATATATATATATATATATATATATATATATATATATATTGGAATGAAGAGAGATTGTGTGTTACATTTTTTGAAAAAAATAAAATATAAAAAACAAACAAAATGATATTGTCATCTTCAAATTTAATTTCACAATTTATAAAATTAATGGTATAGTTTTTTTCTTCTTCATATTAAAATACAATATAAAATATTAATTTGAACTTAAATTTATTTGCACTTTTTAGTTTTTTACAAATAATATATTTATTTTATAGTAAAACAACACAATTTTAAAAATATACTCTATTTTATTTGATTTTCATATGTCTAAAATTAAAATAAAATATATCGTAAATATTAAATAATTTATTTTAATTTTTTTTACATTTAGATATAAAAAAATGTAGTGTAGATTATCATATTGATATATAGTCTTTCATATTAATTTCTAATAATAAAATAAATCCTATATAATTTATAAAAACAAAAAAAAAAAATAGGTCAATGATATAAATGTATATGAGTATGATTAAAAAATTAGGAACCTGTAATATTACCATATAGTTATTATCATTGTAAAATATATAAATATTTTATATCTTGCAAAAAAAAAAGAAAATCAGTAATTACTTCACGTATATATGTATGATTTATTTTCCTTATCCGCTTCCAATAGTATTATTATAATTATCTAATGGAGTAATAATGGATACCATTTTCAATGCATCATGATACAATTGAGCAATAATTGATATTAGGCCTGAATGATAACTCATTTATAAAATATTTAATTCCATTTCTCTATAAATATTATCATGATAATAAAACTTTTATAATAAATTTGTATAAAATCTTAAATGAATTCCAATATTTTTATTGGCATTTAATATAATATACAAAAGAGATTTATTGTAAATAAATTAAATTCCAACAACTAAAAATTATAAACATTTTAAATAAAAATATTCTCCTTTTCTATGTCTCTTTTTTCAGATTAATATTCACTAATCAACCACAAACCAACCATAGACAAATTCAAATAATCACTTTAACATGATAATAACAATAACTTCATCCTAACCAACTAACATCATCAATTACAATAACAACTCTTCACCATCAACTATACTAACAACATCATTCATATACCAACAACTCATCAATAATTATAATACAACAAAAATCAAAAGCAAAGAGACAAAGATAGATCAGAAAGTAGAAGAAAATAGAGACACAAAATGACTTAGAAAAGAGTTTGAAATCGTCACCGGCGCCGTTTCATCTCTCAGCCAAATACAACTGCAAAAAAAAAAAAAACAAAAATGAAACAAATATGAGATGAAATTAACAGAAACGAAACTAATGAACAAAAATATTTTTTAAAGTGGCAGACAGGATTGTTAGGGTAGTGAAGGAATAATGGTGGAGTGAAGATGAAGGAGTTCATATAAAAAATTCAGGAGTTCATATAAAAAATTCAGGAGAGAGACAACTTCTCACTCATAAAACCTCCGACCTTCCATGTGATTTTTCAATCCAATATACATTGAAAATTATAAATTGGACTTTTTGATATTTTCCAATGCCTTTTGGAAAAAAATTGTTGTTAGACGTAACAGATTATTTTCAATGGCCATTCAATTATAGTAAACATTTTGATGATAATCTTTTATAAAAATTATTAATTAAATAATATTATTAATTATGAATACCTTTCCTTTAATAGAAAAAGAAAAAAAATAACATGTAATCTAATAGGATGATACTTAACACATTTGCTCTTTTTTAAAATATGGATTAGCAACAGAAAAAATTAAAAAGAACTATCCCAATCTGACTCGTAACACCAATATCGGTGGTGTCTTATATTTGTAAAGTCATACTTGTCAGAAAAATTATTATTTAAATGTATTGGCACTAGTTTTAATATACCACAGTTGCCTTTTTCAACTACGTCGCTTTGGCAGCAGCTTCTTCCGACCATTATCCGCTCCTCCTTAGGTGTGACTCTCTCTCGGTTCAGCATGTTGTGCGCAAAGGGTTTAGATTCGAAAATTTGTGGCTCACAGAACCGGGATTCAAAGAGTTTGTATGTGAGCAATGGCTCACTTGTGATCATGAAGACATTATTATGAAACAGAATGTGTGTGGAGAAGAAATGTTAAAGTGAAGCCGACATAATTGGTGTAAAATTCGCAAGGATATTGATAACACTTGTAAAAAATTGGATGCTGCCAGGCATAATACTTGTAACAGAGAATTCAATTATTTTGCAGCCCTTAGGAATCGCTTGAATTCGTTACTTGTGAAAGATGATTTGTTCTGGAAGCAGAGAGCTAAAGCTCATTGGTACAAGGACGGTGATTTGAATACCCGCTTTTTCCACATCACTGCTACTGTTCGGAAGAAAGCTAATACGATTAAATCTCTAACAAAGGAAAATGGAGACGTTACTAATTCCACTTCGGGATTGTGTCAAGTGGCTCATGACTATTTTGTTGATCTCTTCCAAGAGAAGCCTAGCTCTCGAGATCGGGTTCTACAAGCTATTGATAGTTCTATTACTGATAATGATAACGAGTTGTTGACTGAGATGTTCACTATTGAAGAATTCAAAGATGCTATTTTCTCCATGCAAGCGGATAAAAGTCCAGGACCTGACGGTTATAATTCGGGCTTTTATCATCAATTCTGGGATACATGTGGTACGGATATCTTCAACGCAGGTTGTGATTGGCTTGAAACCGGTACTTTTCCAGAAAGTCTTAATAAAACTAATATTACTCTCATTCCTAAAGGCGAAAACCAAACCTCGATGAAGGACTGGCGACCGATTGCTCTCTGCAACGTCCTTTACAAAGTGATAGTGAAGGTCCTTGCAAACAAACTCAAGAAAGTATTAGGGAAGTGTGTCTCTGATAATCAGTCAGCTTTTGTTCCTGGAAGATCTATATTAGATAATGCTATGGCTGCTATTGAAGTGGTTCATCATATGAAAACTAAAACCAGAGGCAAAGTTGGCGAGATAGCGCTTAAGCTTGATATCAGTAAAGCTTATGACAGGATTGATTGGGAGTATTTGAAGGATATTCTTATCACTATGGGATTTTGTCAGAAATGGATCAAGTGGATTATGCTTTGTGTTGAAACTGTCGAGTATTCTGTGATAGTTAATGGTAATACGGTTGGTCCGATTACTCCCGGCCGTGGGCTGAGGCAGGCAGGGGGACCCTCTCTCCCCGTATTTATTTATTCTTTGTGCAGAAGGCCTCTCGGCTCTCATCAGAAAAGCCGAAAATAGAGGTGATATCCATGGTATTAAAATCTGTAGGAATGCTCCTATTATATCTCACCTTCTGTTCGCCGATGACTGCTTTCTCTTCTTCAGAGCTACTAATGAAGAAACTAACATTATGAAGGATATTCTTACTACGTATGAGGATGCTTCTGGTCAAGCTTTCAATTTTCAGAAATCGGAGTTCTATTGCAGTAGGAATGTTGACTCAGATACTAGGAATTTGTTGGCCACCTCTCTAGGAGTTCAACAAGTGCTGGGCACTGGTAAGTACCTTGGTGTCCCCTCTATGATTGGTAGAAGTAGAAGAGCAACCTTCAAATTTATTAAAGATAGAATCTGGAAGAAAATTAATTCCTAGAGTAGTAGAAGCTTATCTCAAGCAGGGAGGGAAACCATGATTAAATCGGTGCTACAGTCTATTCCGACTTATATGATGAGTCTTTTTCTTCTCCCTTCTACTTTGATAGATGAGATTGAAAAGATGATGAATTCTTTTTGGTGGGGCAATAAAAGAGATAGAGCTAGAGGCATTCACTGGTTATCGTGAGATCGCTTATCCATGCCGAAAGATGTTGGGGGTATGGGATTTAAGAATTGCAGTGCTTTCAATTATGTGATGCTAAGCAAGCAAGCATGGAGAATTATGGCTAATCCTGATACTATTGTCTCTCGTCTTTACAAAGCCAGATATTTTCCTAATTCTGATTACCTGAACTCTAATATTGGTCATAATCCCAGTTATGTATGGCGGAGTATTTGGAGCTCCAAATTTGTGATGAAGGGAGGTCTCAAATGGAGTATAGGATCCGGAGAAAATATTTCGGTATGGAATCAAAACTGGATTTATGATGGTACTTCTATAGAAAATCCGTGGCCACATAACTTGCTCGTGAGTAATCTCAAAGTATCAGATTTTATGATGCCAAATGGTAAACAATGGAATCGTGAATTGATTTTGTCTTTAGCAGGTGAAGAGATTGCGCAAAAGGTGCAAAACACACCGCTCTTTCTCTCGGTCCGTGATGACAAATTGATTTGGAGGTGTGAAAAAGATGGAAAATTCTCAGTTCGTAGTGCTTATCGTTATTGCATCAATGAAGCTATTGATACTTCTCATCTTAGAATTAATGAAAATTGGAATCTGTTATGGAAGATTAAAACTCCCCCGAGAGTGAAGAATTTCTTGTGGCGGCTATGTCGAGATTGCGTGTTTACTAGACGGAGACTTTTGGATAAAGGAATCTCTTGCCCTGCCACTTGTGTTGGTTGTAGTAATAATGAGGAAAACTCCTACCATCTATTCCTCCAGTGTCCCAAAAGTGTCGAGTGTTGGACAAAAGTGGGGTTATGGCCTATGTTGCAACAATGTATCAGCAATGGAGGGACGTTCGCTTCTGTTATTTTTTCCTTTTTGCAGGTTTCAAATCATGACCATCTATCTCTGTTTTCCATCATTCTCTGGAGCATTTGGAAAGGGAGAAATAATCATATTTGGAATTCCGTGGAGGAACCGACAGAGGTAATATGTCAACGAGCGACTCAACTTTTGGTGGGATGGAAAAATGCTCAACAACATCGCCAAATCAGTGAGATTAACAATTCTCGATCAATTGTTACTAGGTGGTGCAAACCTTATGCTGGTCGTCTCAAGTGTAATATTGATGCATCCTTCTCCCAGAATAAGGTAGGCATTGGTATTTGTATTAGAAACGATGTTGGCCAGTTTATTGCAGCTCGAACAGAATGGTTCTCCCCATGTACTGAAGTGGCTATAGGAGAAGCCATAGGCCTGTTGTCAGCTATAAAGTGGGTTATTAATCTGGGCTTTGATAATATGGATTTTGAATTAGATGCAAAGCAAGTTGTCGATAGTGTGATTTCTGTGAAGCCAAACGACTCGGACTTCGGAGCTATCGTCAATGATTGTAGAAGGTTAATTACTCTCTCTTTAAGGAACTCTCATGTTAAGTTCGTTAGAAGACAAGCCAATGAGGTTGCTCATGCTCTTGCACGGGTGGCTCCATCCCTAGCTAGTTTTCACAATTTTACTGATATTCCAACATGTATCCAGAATATTATTATTAATGAAATGATATAGTTTCTTTCTTGTCAAAAAAAAACTACGTTGCTTTGGTATGTTTTGAAAGTTTTTTTCTCTTTTAATCAAATAAAGTGACATGGAGTATATTGTAAGGTTAATAAGACCCATTTTAGAGTCTGTTTGGTAAGACATAAAAAAGAGCTTTTAGCTTTTAGCTTTTAGCTTTTCAGCTCGTATTAATAAAAAAGCTCTGTTTGGTAACTCTATTTTAGCTTTTAGCTTGTAGCTTTTTTACTAGCTTTTAGCTTTTTTTTCAAAAGCTATTTGAAGTAGCTTTTGAGCTTGTAGCTTTTAGCTTGTGAGTTTTTCTTCCATTAATATCCTTATTATTTTAACTAAAATATATTATTACCCTCATTAATTAAAATGTCATTAATGTCATTTTGTATCTATCAGCTAATGAAACAGCTAATTTACCAAACACTCACATTATCTTATCAACTATCAGCTACCAGCTATCAGCTACCAGCTACCAGCTAAAAGCTATCAGCTACCAGCTATCAGCTACCAGCTATCAGCTATCAACTAGTTTTACCAAACAGAGCCTTAGTGTTTTAGATAAATGGTAAGGATATTTGAAAAGTATAATACAGCCGCTTAAATATTTGAAATGTGTGAAGAAATATATTATATTTAGTGCTCCCTTTTATACCACCAAATTTAGTGGGTCCTTTTAAGTCGAACAGACAATCAATAGCATAACCTTCCAAATTCCAATCTTTCCACCTAACCTCATAACTACAGTTATTACATAAACCCAACCAATCCCACTAAAAAAATTAATCCAAATCCCCAAGGAAATATCTAAAGAAGCACCTATGAAAATAATTTCATGTTACCAGAAAATTGCTCCTTAGCTTTTTCTTAATCTTTCCAGCCAACAAGGAGTCGAAAACTTTCAGAGAATTCAAAACTTTGAACCCAGTAGGAAGTTGAACACCCATCCAAGCAAACAAAATCCGCCGAATCTGATTCGAGCTTTAGAAAATTTTAACCACTCTGTTCGGCAACAACAAATGGCGAAGAAGAGCGATGGTCTGCCCCAGGAACTCATAATTGAAATCCTGCTGAGGTTGCCGGTGAAGACTCTATTACAATGTAAATGCGTCTGTAAGTCATGGCTCTCTCTTATTTCCGATCCCAAATTTGCAACTTCACATTTTCAACTTGCTGCCTCACCCACAACACATGGCCTTGTCTTTTTAAAAACATATTCTCCCAATGATCCTAAAGCCCTAATTGTTGATTTTGATGCATCGCTTACCGATGATTCATCATATGCTCCACTAACCCATCATTTTCGGCCTCCGGGTATTTGTCCTGGAACTGAAATTAGAGGTTCCTGTAGAGGCTTTATATTTTTGCGCACTTACTCAGACTTTTATCTATGGAATCCATCCACTGGTGTCCACAAAAAAATACCGGCCTCCAAACTCCGTCTTTACAATCATCTATACGGTTTTGCTTATGATCATTCAACTGATGATTATTTGATAGTTTTGCTGTCTTGCAAAGCTGCTCCTTATACTAACTTGGAGATTTTCTCATTGAGAGCTAATAAGTGGAAACAGATTGAGGTTGATTCTCATTTTACTTATCTTATTACGACCACATATGACGATGTTGGGTTGTTCTTGAATGATGCTATTCATTGGGTGGTTTTTAATTTTGAGATAAGAGAGGTTATTATTGCCTTTGATATTAAGGAAAGGAAAATGTCAGAGATAGCTCTGCCATATGATGATGGTGCTACAAATGACGATGGTCCTGACATATACGGTTTGTCAGTACTTGGTGGGCTCATCTGTGCATCGATTGTGGAGAAGCGTACGGTTAGGATATATGTGATGCAAAATTATGCTGTGCATTCATCTTGGACTAAGATTCTTGAATTTTCTGTCGATCCTGTTATGCTCCATTCTTTGTCCATAAGGTTCATTACAAAATCTGGTGATATGATTGGAACAGACGGTAGAGGTAGATTGATGAAGTTTAATGACAAAGGACAGCTGCTAGAGCATCACTCCTGTGGTAAGGGAATCGACACAGAGAGATTCATAAGATCCCAAATGGTTGTGTATACAGACTCTCTGCTATCACTCCCTTGTGGCGCTGAGGAGGCTTAAGAATATGAGTAGTGATAACAAACAAGAAGAACCTGATTGGGAAATGTTAGCATTTATGCTTTTCTTTATATTTATCTTGCACTCTGAATTCCAGGTATCATGAAGGATGATAATGTTTTCTCTTTTGCAGTATTTTATATGTTTTCTTTATGTAAACATTACTACATTAGCAATTTGTTTCCTTCCATTATTTTACTGTTTTTTTGTGAGCTTGACATATTGACGCAGAACTTATTGCATTGTAGGATGATATCACGTCTTTCCTTTAGCTGGAAAAATCACTCGTCAATGGACACTAGTTATGCGAACTACATGCCATGTTAATGCATATGATGTTTAGTTTAGTCTACACTATATTTGTAATTAGTTTATGTATGAAACTATGAATAAACAAATAAGATCATATTGACCTTTTTTATAAACAAAGTTTCTATAGCAATAATATATTGTTTTAGAAGCATGATGACTCCATTATGAGATAGTGAAAAGGTTTGCACTGTGGACTCATGAAATATTTCATTAGTTGAATGCTCAAATGATTGACTGCTTCTGGGGCTGAAAATCAAGTTATTCAACTGGAAGGGAGCTCGGGTCCCAAGGGTTTGCTCCCCTTGGGGTCTCGAGTTCGATGGTGCCCGGAACCAAAAAGAAACTCCAAACCCTCAAGGGCCCTCTATGTGGATTAGTCGATCTGAATGGTTGGATACCACATATATTAAAAAAAAAGTTACTCAATTGGAATTTTGAATTCAAATATGATTTCAGAGGGAAAAATTATTGATGCTAGAAAACAAAATGACAGTGTTTGTTATTGATAGCGAAGAGACTAACGACAGCAGTGCCAGCATGGAGATTTGAAGAATATATTTTTCTTTTAGAATAATCCTAATTCAAAAAATGTAGTGAGCTGTAGAAAATATTATGAATGTTGATTACCAATTTTTAAACGTGTGATTTTGTGCTAATAATATTATTAGTTTGATCACTTTTTATAATGTGTGTAGCCTACACTATCACTTCAATTTGATTGAATAATTATGAAAATTGCTTCTTCTTTATCTCTTTTCTTGGATGGTATCAGTGTTCAATCATTGAGCTCTGGATCCGTAATTTTTCTTTATGATCATCCTTTCTTGATGCATTGTTTCGAGTCATTTCTATTTCATCTTTGATTCAATAGTTTTTTCCCTTTAATTTTCATCAAAAAATGACGAATCCGAGCTTTGATTCATATGCTAATTTTGCAACGAACGTATCCAATCCTTTCTTTCTCCATCCTAGTGAAAATCCATCGATCGATCTTGTTTCACCTCCTATACAAGGAACCCCTAACTTTCAATCTTGGATAAAATCGATGCGTTGCTTTAATGTCGAAGAACAAAATCGTTTTTGTTGATGAAACAATTACAATTCCATCGAAATATGATGCTCTCTTCAATCAATGTAATCAGTGTGACAGTCTTGTTCTTGCATGGATTCAGCGTTCAGTTTCAAAGAATCTTTGCAAATCAATTGTTATCTACGACAAAGCCTATGATGTTTGGCAAGATTTGCACGCTCGATTTGATCAAGGTGATATGTTTAGAATTGCTATTATACATGAATCTATTTGTAGAATGTCTCTGGGAACTCTTGATGTCTCTCGTTATTACACTGAATTGAAATCGCTATGGGATGAGTTAGAGAATTTTCGTCAATTACCAACATGTAAATGTGCAATTCAATGTTCTTGTGGAGCAGATCAATCTTTAAAAATATTTAGAGATCAGGATTATACCATTAGGTTTCTGAAAGGGGTAAATGATGAGTATTCTCATGTTCGATCTCAAATTATGTTAATGGATCCTTTTCCCTCTGTTGCCAAAGCTTTTGTGCTATTCACACAACAAGAACATCAATTTCATATTTCTGTTATTGCTGAAACCGATTGTGAATCAAAATCTAAGTTAAAACTTCTGTCAACGCTGCTTCTTCCCAAGGCCGAGGAGGTTATCATCGTCGTGGTTGTGGAAGGTTTAATGGTGGAGGTCGAGGCTCATATCAGAATCTGCTTTGCATTTATTGTAACAAAACCAATCATACAATGAAGACATGCTAGAACCAACCATGGAGGACACTCAAATAGTTCTCAAAATTTGGTTTCAGCTGTTAACAATGCAGAACCAGCTCAATCCTATTCTACCTTTGAGAAATCCAATAATGGTTTTTCCTTCACAAAAGATCAATGCAACAATCTTCATCTAAAACGCACTCTGCCAATATAACTTTCATTCAACTCAATTCCAACTCTAATTATTCACTTGTCCTAAACACCAACACCAATATTGATTTTGGTAAGAACTCTCTCTCCTGGATTATCGATACAAGAGCCACATATCACATCACCAACAATATTTCTTTACTTATTGATAGCCATCCTATCAAACCTATAATAATTCACTTACAAAACAATACTATTGCCACTTCCAATTTAATTGGAACTGTCTATTTTTCTCTTGATATGTAGCTTACTGACGTTCTATTTGTTACAAACTTTCATACTAATCTCCTATCTATTCCTCAATTAGTTAAAGAAAATAATTGTTCTACTATTTTTACTGCCGACTCCTGTACATTTTTGCAGGACAATACCAAGAAAAAAAGTGATTGGTAGAACTAGATTAATTGATGGTTTATACACAATTGATATGCAAGCAACCATGCCGGTTCCTAATTTGGTTTTCTTTAAACCTTTTCATTCTATTTCAAATTGTAATTCCAATGTTAGTTTCTGATTCTGCCTTATGGCATATGAGATTTGGGCGTATTTATTCTCTTAGACACCAATGTATATCTTTTCAATTTCCCTTTTTTCACTTTTATAAAGATAAAGTTGCTTGTGATATTTGTCATTTTTCTTAACAAAGAATGTTGTCTCATTTTAGTAAGCATTACTTAAACCTCTAATGTTTTTGATATTCTTCATGCTGATATTTGAGGTTTGTATTCTCATATACATGTTCTAAGTCATAAATATTTTCTTACATTAGTCGATGACTTTAATAGATTCACTTGAGTGATTTTGATGAAATCAAAAGCTGAAACTAGAAAACATTTAATAAACTTCATCTCCTTCATTGAAACACAATTTAACACTAAGCTAAAATGTTTAAGAGGTGACAATGGCATTGAGTTGATTATGCATCATTTTCTTTCAAGTAAAGGAATTATCCACCAAAGAACTTGTGCGGAAACTCCTCAACAAAACAGGACATTCGAAAGAAAGCATCAATATATATTGAATGTTGCTAGAGATTTATTCTTTCAAGCAAATCTACCAAAATCTCTTTGGAATTTTGCTGTCCAACATGTCATGCATTTAATAAACCGAATACCTACTCCCGTTCTTTCTAACAAATCACATTATCAAATTCTTCGTAAAGAGCCACCCGTTTTAATTCATCTTAAATCTTTAGGTTGCTATGCTATGCATCTATGCTCATAGAACTAAGTTCGATCATAGAGTAATAAAATTTATTTTAATTGGATTAAAAGAAGGAAATGTTATCTAATGGGACATATAATAGACACTAATAATAATATGGAGAATGAGAGGAAGTGATATTCAACTCTTGTTTTTATTTTTGAAAACTGATATTGTACAAAGCATATCTTACATGCATTTATATAGTCTTTGAATTACTAACTTAATGATTAAGATACTTAACATGCAAGCATTTAATTTGAGACGGTGATAGGTTCTCCACTAGTTTTCTTGTAGCTTCTAAATTCTTCTAGCCCTTTAATTTTGTCAACTTATACTTCTACATAATACTTAATGATTAAGAAAAAACTTAATATCCATCTAAGGTCTTTTAGTTTCTCTTTCCAACCAACCTCTACAATTTTTTCCACTGATTTAATTAGTCAATATTTCCTCCCTTAAATCAAGCTTGTATCGTTCCAAATATTTTCTTTAATTTGTAAAATAACTCAATCTTTAGAGGTTTCGTAAATATGTCTGCAATTTATTCTTCAGTGGAACAGTACTCGATCACCACTTCTTTCTCTGCTATCAACTCTCTTATCTTGTGAAATCGAATATCAATATGCTTGGAACATCCATGAAAAACCGGATTCTTACTCAGTGCAATTGCCGACTTGTTGTCGCAATATATCTTTCTAGGACTATTCTGCTTATGATATATTACTTCCAAAATTCTTCTCACTACAAAAAAAGGTCATCTGCCATGGACAGAAAACCCCGAATATATGTAAAATATCTATGGTTTTATGTTTTATGCTTCAGTGTCTCATCCATACGGTTTGAGTAGGACAATTGGTTGCTGCAATATATTCAGCTTCAGCAGTAGAAAGTGCAACAACGGGTTGTTTCTTCGAAGACCATGAAATTGCACCTATGCCCAAATGAAATGCGTACCCTGACGTGCTTTTTCTTGTTTCTATATCTCCATCCCAATCACTATCTGTGTATCCAGCAAGTTTCACTTTATTATTACTAGCATAAAAAATTCCACCAGTCAGTGTACCTTTGATATAACGAAGAATCTTCTTAGCTCCTTGCCAATGACTAACACATGGTTCTTCCATGAATCTGCTGAGCAATCCAACTCCATAAACTATATCTGGTCTTGTCGCAGTCAAATATCTCAGGCTTTCGATCAAACTTTTATATTGAGTTAAGTCTACTCTTTTTCCATCATTTTCTCTTGACAACTTCAACTTTTCTTCGACAGGTGTGTAAACTGGCTTTGAATGTCCCATCTTGAACTTTAGAATATCAGTTGCATACTTCTTTTGAGAAATGAAAATTCCATCATCTTGTTAGACGACCTCAATGCCAAGGAAATAGGACATTAGGCCTAAATCTGTCATTTCAAAATGTTGAATCATAGCCTCCCTGAATCTTGTACACCCAATTCACTTCTATAGCTTTCTTTTCTGCTGGAAACTCTATCAGCTCCCATGTTTTATTCTTCTCTATTCCATTGATTTCTCCATTTATGACTTTTCTCCAATTTTCATCATCAGCTGCTTCTTCAAAAGTAAATGGCTCACAATCTGCAAATAAAGCAAAGTTGATATTCTCCTCATCAGATGGGTCATTATCATTACCCAAAACACAATCTTGTAGTCTAGATGGTAATATACTATGCCTTTGTTGTCTGTTGGATGTTTTTGGCTCATCAGGTGTTATTTGTTGTCTGTTGGATGTCTCTGGTTCATCAGGTGTTAAATTATATTCATTCTGTAACACGGCGGGAGAATCGACTTTATATTTTATTTCGCAAACAAATGTTGCGGTGAGCAAGAGTCGCCACCGACTTTTATTTTATCCAATTTAGGAAAGGCTAAAAGAACAGAAAAGACCTTTTTTGAAAGAGATTGAATTCGTGGGTAGGTTATACAAAGGGAAGGTGTAAGCACCCTTTGTATCTATGGTTATCCGTGGGCTCTTAATTGCTTAGCTCACTTTGTTTGTTTGAAATGTTTGATTTGTGTCGCGTGTGTTTAGAAAAACAGTTTACTTTTGAAAATGTCTGAAAAGACAATGTTAAAAAATAGGGTGTGAAAAGCATTTGATTTGTTGTGAGCAAGCACTTAAGAGTTACCTACCTTAAAGTTCGTAACGTCTTTCCTATTCTAAAGACTTTCCTTGAGTGATAGTACTATCCATACCATATAAGGGGCAGGTAGTCCTATACATTGGATGTAAAGGGACATCGAGAGTCATCGCATAGTCATAGGAGCTATCCATACCATAAAGAGGTAGGAAATCCTATGCATTGGATGTGAAGGCAACATGTAAGGATACCTTAGTAATCCGAAGGGACCATCATCATTAATCGTAGGAAACTCGAGGGACGAAATCATTTTATCGTAGGCGACTCGAAGGGACTATGATCTTTATGCCGAAGGGACGATGATGATTTTGAATCGAAGGCAGCATATGCTAAGGCATCCCTACGCTCGAGGGACTTGAACGTTATAATCGAAGGCAACAGAAGAGGGGAAACCCAAAAGGTGAGTGTGTGAATAGTAAAATGAGTGTTAGATTCAGATATATTATCTTGAATTAAAGTTAGCTAGCGATTGATTAATTATCTTGCCATACAATCCTAATTACTAGCAGTTAATATATTTACTGAAAATAAATTGCGGAAAAGTAAAGGTTCCTACGCTATTACATGGCTTCGAGGCAGTTATATAATTAGAGGTGCGGAAATTAAAATCCTAATTAAAACTATTACAAACCATTAGCAGATATATAATATTTAAAAATATGCGAGAAGATAAATAGACAAAGATATGCAGTAGGTAAATATCCAGAGTCTCAAGTGTGGTACATCGTAATTAACAAACAAAAGTATTAGTAATAATGCATAAAATAATATATGAGAGAATGGTAGAAATATGAACAAATATAGATCAAAATTAGCCAAAAAAATCTAAATAATAGTTAAATTCTAAAAAAAAAGATACTTAAATAATAATATTTTTTGATATTTTTTTATATTAAAAGAAATTTAATTAACCTAACGAAATAAAATATTTTATGTATTTTTTGTACACAGTACAAATGTTAGAAGTGAGATTCGAACCCGTGACCTTATACGGGCAACCCTTACAGTCTTACCAAATATGCTATGTCACTCAATTGAAATAAAATGACATTTTCAAATACATGAGGGCAAATTTTGGGGTACGACACATTCACCTCTTCGTAATCATTTAGAGTCACTATTAGATCTTTTTGTGACTTTGAGGACCAATCCCATATTCCTCCTTCATCAAAAGTCACATCTCGACTAATAATCACCTTCTTTGTCTCTGGATTGTAAAGCTTATAGGCCTTTGAGTTTGAACTATAACCAACAAAGATACATCTTTCTCCTTTGTCATCTAACTTCTTTCTCAATTGATCTCGTACATAGGCATATGCAATACATCCAAAAACTCTAAGGTGTCAGATTGAAGGTCTTCTTCCACTCCAAGCTTCTTCCGGAGTCTTTTCTTGAACACTCTTTGTAGGACATCTGTTTAAAATATAAACGGCAGTAGCAATACCTTCTACCCAAAATTCCTTAGGCATCTGTTTGGCCTTCAACATGCATCTCACCATATCCATGATTGTTCTATTCTTTCTTTTAGCAACTCCATTCTGTTGAGGTATGTATCTTGTTGTTAATTGATGCTCAATTCCATGTTACTCAAAGAAACTTGTACCAACGAGGTATTCTTGGCCTCTGTCTGTTCTCAATGCCTTGATTCTACAACCATTTTGTTTTTTTACAAATGCCTTGAATGTATTAAAGGCACCACAAGCTTCTGATTTTTGTTTCAAGAAATACACCCAAGTCTTTCTACTGAAATCATGAATAAAAGTAATAAAGTACTTACTGTAGCACCCCTTTTCTAATCCCAAATTGTAACATAACATTCACAGAGTAATCATGCATAAAGGAAAAAGAGCGTCACATGTTAATTTCCACTGCAATGAAAATCCAAAACCAAACGTACAACATTCATAATATGCATTAATCATATTGTAACACAAATTTAATATCTCATGCTTTCATACATTATGCATAAACGCTTGCGGAAAACAAAAGGATTGCTATCAAAAGTTTCAATGAATATATCCCATACTATATTCATCTACCAAGTTCAATTAACATCTCCAAACATGCTATTTGAAATTCATACTCTAGGCTACATAGCCTTTAAACAACATATCCAAAATATCAAACAAAACATAGAAAATAGCAAACTCCAAATATAAGTATAAGTCTAAAGAAACCCCCTAAGTGTTACATGATCAGAGCATATGACTCGCTGCCTAATCAAATAACAAACTCGGAAGCTCTTCGGCTAATCCTCGAACAAGCTACTACTCGTCTGAACCTGCACGTTACCAACAATGGGTAACATTCAAACAGAAGGGTAAGAACTCAAATTATTATAGAAAACATAATAATGGGAAATGCAAAACATAAACAAGCATACATTTCACAATTTATCACTCTTCTTTAAACATGCTTTCATATCCATATATCAAGGTTAACATGTTTAGAATCAACCAAACAAATTCTATCATACAGGTAATCATATTCAATTACCCACTCAACAATTGTAATCCAATAATGAAATATCATCAAGTATACAATTATCAATTCACAAATTTCCACACACACACACACACACACACACACACACACACACATATATATATATATATATATATATATATATATATATATATATATATATATATATATATAGATATATACATCAATCAACAAATAATCATTCTACACAAATCATAACACATAATCACACAAAACACAATTCACACCGACACGTTCGACTCTATGCAGTATGCATGTGGATCCCTCCGTTATCATTTCTGGCAAGCCGATTGTCATTCTCTACAGACTAGATAATCACCTCAAAACTCCATTCGGCGTTAAGCTTTCAAATCCCATTCGGCGTTAGATTTAGGACAAGTAAATAAACTTCGCGAGATTACCCAACATTGCCACGTTCAAAGACTCGTGCTTGTGTACGTGTGCAACTAAAAAAGACTCATGCATTTATGACGATCTCTCTATCTCTTAAGCTACACAATCACATCTTCTCACAACATTGCACTACATACGCAACATGATTTCAATTTCAAACATTGCATCCAATAGCACACACAATCAATCACATGTATTTAAGCATAGCACAACATGTATTTCGCTAACCTTCCTCAATTCACATCATAATACACATATATTCAAGTATTAAGATTCTCTTGGAAATTCATCCATACATTACTCATAATAATGCCAAATAATTAATTATAACTCATATTAATTAATCATAAATAAATAGCATGCAATTTTAGAAAAGCCAAATCAAGAAATAAAAATATTCATTTCCAAGTTACAGGCCTCGCTACGCGCCCAGAAGCTTGCTACGCGTGCTAAGTCAGAATGTCCGGTGCTACGCGACCTCATAGCTTGCGACGCGCTCTACGTTCTGCCAAAAGGTATGCACAGATCCAATCAGCGTGCTATGCGCGCTACATCGCGATGCGCCCTCTACGTTTTTTGCAGATTTTTCTCTGTGATGATAGCAACTCATTTCTCCCAATTTCAACCCAAAATTGTTTCCAATCCAAAATTAAACACGAATTTCATACTTATATCATGTATATATCTCATATAACTCAATATAATCACTAATGGTATGTAAGTTATGCATTTTCATGGATTCTATTCATAAACTAGGGTTTCATGAAAAATCCACATATAATCTCAATTCATATGATATAATCAGACCCACTCATAGAATCATGTATAAAAACATAAATACACGCTAGAACATTCAACAAGCTAGAACATTCATCATCAAAATCATGTTTAAACTCACAAATCTATAGAAAGTAGCATAAACCCTAACATTTCTAGATTTCATGAAATTGAAAGATGAAGAGATTACACAAACAAACACATTACCCTATCACGTAACCTATATTAACTTGGATTCTAACCCTTACCTCTTGATTCAATCCACCCTCTTGATGAAATCTACAATCCTCTCATCTTTGTTCTTCTCTTAGACTATTTTCTCCTCTTTCTATCTTTCTCTCTTTCCTTCTAATTAGGTTATTACTTCACAAACTCTCTACTAACTCTATTTGATATTGGACTTAACCCACTCATCTATTCTTTCTAACTTAATTAGGCCCATTTAACTAATTCACTATTATTCTACCAGTTCCTCAAATAGGTAAATTAACATGATAGCACATAATTAATTAATTATCACCCCTACAATAATTAAATAAAACAAATAATTACCAAAACACCAAATAATGCTAATTAAATAAATAATTAATAAAACTGGGATGTTACAACTCTCTCCCACTTAAAAGACTTTCGGCCTCGAAAATTACCTCAAACAAACAACTCCGGATACGATTCCCTCATCTTATCCTCGAGTTCCCAAGTGATATTTCCATCGGCCACTCCATCCCAAATCACTTTCACCAAAGCAATTTCCTTACCACGGAGCTTCTTCACCTCTCGATCCTCAATTCGCATTGGTGATGTATCAACCGTCAAATTATCTCTTACTTTAACATCATCTAATCGAACAACATGCAATGGATCCGCGATGTACCTCCTCAATTGAGACACATGGAACACATCATGAAGATTAGAAAGCAACGATGGCAATGCAATCCAATATGCCACTTCACATATCTTCTCCGAAATTTGATAAGGACCAATAAAACGCGGCGTCAACTTACGCGACTTCAAAGCTCTACCAACACCCGTTATTGGTGTAAGTCGAAGAAACGCATGTTCATCCTTCTCAAACTTAAGAGCCTTCCTCCTCTTATCATGATAACTCTTCTGACGACTCTGAGAAGCCTTCATCTTCTCTTGAATCATCTTAATCTTATCCGTCGTTTCCTGAAATAACTCGGGTCCAACCACAACTCTCTCTCCAGATTCATACCAACACAAAGGAGTTTTACACCTTCTACCATAAAGAGCCTCAAAAGGTGCCATTCCAATACTTGAATGAAAACTGTTGTTATACGTAAACTCAATCAAAGGAAAGAAACTATCCCAAGCTCCGCCTTGTTCCAAAACACAAGACCTCAAAAGATCTTCAAGCGACTGAATAGCCCTCTTCGTTTGACCATCAGTTTGTGGATGATACGCCGAACTCAAACGCAACTTCGTACCCAAAGCACTTTGCAAACCTTCCCAAAATCTTGAAGTAACCCTTGGATCCCTATCCGAAACAATACTCGACGGAATACCATGCAAACACATAATCCTTTCGATGTATAACTTAGCAAGTATTTCCATTGAATAATTCATCCTCGCCGGAATAAAATGAGAAGACTTCGTCAATCTATCCATAATGACCCAAATCGTCTCACAATTACTCAAAGCCCTTGGAAAACCCGAAACGAAATCCATAGAAATACCACCCACTTCCACCCGGGAATAGATAACGGTTGCATCAAACCAAACAGTTTTTGATCTTCAATCTTTAACTTTTGGCTAGTTAAACATGAATAAACAAACTCTGCTATATCTTTCTTTATACCTTGCCACCAAAATAATTTCCTCAGATCTTGATACATTTTAGTAGCACCAGGATGAATACTCAAACCACTTCTTTGTCCTTCCTCAAGAATTCTCTTTCTCAAATCCGCAACATCCAGAATACAAACTCGATCACGACATCTCATGACACCGTTCTCATCAATCTGAAAGTCACCACCTTTACCTTGATTAATCAATGTCACAAGGTCAACCAATTTTAAATCCGATTTCTGACCTTCTCTAATCTCATCATGAATGCCACACGTGAGCTTCAACATACCAAGCTTAACACATGAAGACGTCGCTTCACAAACTAAACTCATATCTCAAAATTGCTCCAACAATTCTAATTCCCGAATCATCAACATTGACATATGCAATGATTTCCTACTCAATGCATCGGCTACAACATTCGCTTTTCCAGGATGGTAGTTCAAACCAAAGTCATAATCTTTAAAGAATTCCAACCATCTTCTTTACCTTATATTAAACTCTTTCTGATCAAACAAATACTTCAAACTCTTGTGATCATTATACACATCGAATCTCGATCCAAATAAATAGTGCCTCCAAATTTTCGAAACAAACACAACGGCGGCCAACTCTAAATCATGCATCGGATAATTCCTCTCATGAACTTTAAGTTGTCTTGAAGCATAAGCTACCACTTGCCCTTTTTGCATCAAAGCACCTCCCAAACCCAACAAAGAAGCATCGCAATACACAACAAACGGTTCTAACGGATCCGACAAAATCAAAATAGGAGCCGTAGTCAACCTTCTCTTAAGCTCTTGAAAATTTGCTTCACATTGTGAAGTCCAAATAAAAGCTTGACCTTTCCTAGTCAACTGCGTCAACGACAAAGATAGCTTATAAAATCCCTCAATGAACTTCCTGTAATAACCAGCCAAACCAAGAAAACTTCTAATCTTAGAAACAAACTTAGGAGCTTCCCATTGAGATACAGCCTCAGTCTTCGAAGGATCCACAAAAATACCTCCACTCAAAATGACATGACCAAGAAAACTCACTTCACTCAACCAAAACTCACACTTAGAAAACTTAGCAAACAACTTCTTCTCTTTCAACACTGATAACACAATCCTCAAATGCTCAGCATGATCATCTTCACTATTAGAATAAATCAAAATATCATTGATGAACACAACCACAAACTTATCTAGATAATCATGAAAAATTCATTCATATACTCCATGAATACACCAGGTGCATTAGTCAAACGACATCACCGAATACTTATAATATCCATACCTCGTTCTAAATGCAGTCTTCTGAATATCCTCCGCTTTCACACGAATCTGATGATACCCAGATCTCAAATCAATCTTGCTAAATACACAAGCTCCAACCAACTGATCCATCAAATCATCAATCCTCGGAAGTGGATACTTGTTCTTAATCGTCACCTTGTTCAATTATCGATAATCAACATAAAGCCTCATAAAACCTTCCTTCTTTTAAACCAACAAAACAGGTGCACCCCACGGTGACACACTTGGATGAATAAAATTCTTCTCAAGAAAATCCCCAAGTTGACTCTTCAACTCTTTCAACTCAGAAGCTGACATCCTATATGGAGCCATCGAAACAGGACCAGTTCCAGGAACTAAATCAATTCTGAAGTCTCTACCAAAGATACTCAATGGACAATTCAAATACACAAAAGAAGTAGAAACAGAACCCATAGCAGGTGTATCAATAACCATACTTTTACGCATATCATATAACACAAAATTCAATCTCTTAGCACAATCCAAAGAAATGAAAGAATGTGTTGCACCAGTATCAATAATAACAATCAAAGGTGTACCATTAATAAAGCACGTACCTTGGATTAGAGTGTCATCAGTAGTGTCCTCAGCACCAGACAATGCAAACACTTTTCCCTTCGCTTGCTCTTTCTTCGGCTTATCACATTTGGTACTAATGGGACCTTGCTCACCACTGTTGTAACAAGTCACACCAGAACCAACTCCACACTTGTTTTCCTTCTGACCAATCTTGAAACACTTGAAACATGTCTCTTTCTCCTTGGAACAATCAACAACACGATGCCCTTCAACACCACAATTGTAACACTTAGCCGAAGCACTAGATTCTCCCCCACTTGGCTTTTTGCCAAAACCAGCTTTCTTCTTCTTATCATCATACGATTTCCCACAGTATTGACCTTTCTTCTTATTCAAAGCCTTGTATTGAGAAGCACTCTCCCTACTATCCTCATCATAAATCGACTCTTGTTAACCAACTCCGCAAAACGAGTAATCTATTGTAAACAATAACCTTCTTGATGTCATGCCTCAAACCATTCACAAACTTCAAACACTTCGACCTCTCCGCATTCATAGTAATGTAATGAGAACAATAGTTGATCAACTCTTGGAATTTTGCAGCATACTCCACCACAGTTCCATTCCCTTGCTTCAACTCAAGAAATTCCACTTATTTCTTTCCACGACAATCTTCCGGAAATTAGTTTTCCAAAAATGCATCACGGAAAAGATCCCAAGTAACCTTAATACCTTCCTCATCAAACCTATAAGCAATATTACCCCACCAATCCTCAGCTTCCTTTTCAAGCATGTGAGTACTAAACTGCACTCTCTGAGTATCGATGCAATTCATAACCCGAAAGATCTTCTCAATCGCCTTTAAACAAGCTTGAGCCTTATCAGGTTCATGCTCTCCCTCAAAAATAGGAGGATTGTTCCACTGGAGCTTCCCAAAGCACGATACTCATCATCATCATCACCATTCTGATTTCCATCATTAGCTTGAGGAATCTGACCAAGAGATCCAGCCAACATCCTTAATGCATCAGCAATGGCATCATCATTCCTTCCAGCAACCATCGTCCTAATGCAACAAACAACAAAAACAGAAAAAACAATATTGATCGTGTTAGATACACAAATCTAATACAACAGGAATAAAGACATTAACAACTTTGACCAACTAGTCGACCATGCTCTGATACCACTAATGTAATACCCCTTTTCTAACCCTAAATTGTAACATAACATTCACAGAGTAATTATACATAAAAGAAAAAGGGCGTCACATGTTAATTTCCACCGCAATGAAAATCCAAAACCAAACATACAACATTCATAATATGCATTAATCATATTGTAACACATATTTAATATATCATGTTTTTATACATTATGCATAAACGCTTGCGGAAAATAATAGGATTGCTATCAAAAGTTTCAATGAATATATCCCATACTATATTCATCTACCAAGTTCAATTAAAATCTCCAAACATGCTATTTGAAATTCATACTCTAGGCTACATAGCCTTTAAACAACATATCCAAAATATCAAACAAAACATAGAAAATAGCAATCTCCAAATATAAGTATAAGTCTAAAGAAACCCCCCAAGTGTTACATGATCAGAGCATATGACTCGCTACCTAATCAAATAACAAACTCGGAAGTCTTCGGCTAATCCTCAAACAAGCTACTACTCGTCTGAACCTGCACGTTACCAACAAAGGGTAAAATTCAAACAGAAGGGTGAGAATTCAAATTATTATAGAAAACATAATAATGGGAAATGCAAAACATAAACAAGCATACATTTCACAATTCATCACTCTTCTTTAAACATGCTTTAATATCCATATATCAAGGTTAACATGTTTAAAATCAACCAAACAAATTCTGTCATACAAGTAATCATATTCAATTACCCACTCAACAATTGTAATCCAATAATGAAATATCATCAAGTATACAATTATCAATTCACAAATTTCCATATATATACATCAATCAACAATTAGTTATTCTACACAAATCATTCCACATAATCACACGAAACACAATTCACACCGACATGAGCGACTGTAGTGTGACTCTATGCAGTATGCATGTGGATCCCTCTGTTATCATTTCCGGCAAGCCGATTGTCATTCTCTACAGACTAGATAACCACCTCAAAACTTCATTCGGATTTAAGCTTTCAAATCCTATTCGACGTTAGATTTGGGACAAGTAAATAACCTTCGCGAGATTATCCAGCATTGCCACTTTCATAGACTCATGCTTGTGTACGTGTCCAACAAAACAAGACTCATGCATTTAAGACGATCTCTCTATCTCTTAAACTACACAATCACATCTTCTCACAACATTGCATTACATACGCAACATGATTTTAATTTCAAACATTGCATCCAATAGCACACACAATCAATCAAACATATTTAAGCATAGCACAACATGTATTTCGCTAACCTTCCTAAATTCACATCATAATACACATATATTCAAGAATTAAGATTCTCTTGGAAATTCATCGATACACTACTCATAATCATGCCAAATAATGAATTAAAACTCATATTAATTAATCATAAATCAATAGCATGCAGTTTCAGAAAAGCCAAAGCGAGAAATAAAAATGTTCATTTCCAAGCTACAGGCCTCGCTACGCGCCCAGAAGCTCGCTACGTGTGCTAAGTCAGAATTTCCGGTGCTACCTACCCTCGTAGCTCGCGACGTGCGCTACATTCTGCCAAAAGGTCTGCGCAAATCCAATCAGCGCGCTATGTGCGCTACATCGCGCGATGTGCCCTCTACGTTTTCTGTAGAATTTTCTCTGCGATGACAACAACTCATTTCTCCCAATTTTCAACCCAAAATTGTTTCCAGTCCAAAATTAAACATAAATTTCATTCTTATATCATGTATATATCTCATATAACTCAATATAATCACCAATGGCATGTAAGTTATGCATTTTAATGGATTCTATTCATAAGCTAGGGTTTCATGAAAAAGCCACATATAATCTCTATTCATATGATATAATCAGACCCACTCATAGAATCATGTATAGAAACATAAATACAAGCTAGAACATTCATCATCAAAATCATGTTTAAACTCACAAATCTATAGAAAGTAGCATAAACCCTTACATTTATAGATTTCATGAAATTGAAAGATGAAGAGATTACACAGACAAACATATTACCCAATCATGTAACCTATATTAACTTGGATTCTAAACCTGACCTCTTGATTCATTCCACCCTCTTGATGAAATCTACAATCCTCTCCTCTTTGTTCTTCTCTTAGCCTTTTTTCTCCTCTTTCTATCGTTCTCTCTTTCCTTCTAATTAGGTTATTACTTCACAAACTCTCTAATAACTCTAATTGATATTGGGCTTAACCCACTCATCTATTCTTTCTAACTTAATTGGGCCCATTTAGCTAATTCACTATTATTCTACCGATTCCTCAAATAGATAAATTAACATAATAGCACATAATTAATTAATTATCACCCCAACAATAATTAAATAAAACAAATAAATACCAAAACACCAAATAATTCTAATTAAATAAATAACTAATAAAATCGGGATGTTACACTTACAACAACCTGGTGTTGGTATTTCCAATGAACACAAGTCTGAATGAATTATCTCTAGCAGCTTCTTCGCTCGCTAAAACATTCTAGTTGGAAATGGCTCTCTATGTTTTTTCCCAATTTGACAAGTCTCATATACTCCATTTGGAATATTCACAACAGGCAATCCAAAAACATATTATTTTCTTGACAAGTAATTCAAGCCAGAAAAATGAAAGTGACCAATCTCATGTGCCACAGCCAATCATCATTTCGAATAATAGAAGTCAAGCAAGGAAATTTTCATGTTGAATTTTCAAAGGAAATAGGCGGTTCGGTGTCATTCTTACCTTTGTGATAAATCTTCCATTTCTGTTAATCAACGTGCAAAAACCATTGTGAATTTGCATGTTGAAACATTTCTCTGACAGTTGTCCCATACTCAAGAGATTATGATGGAGACTAGGAGCATATAAATCATCACCAATAAAGTTTAGAGTTCCATCTTTCAATCTGATAGAAATTCGGCCTTTTCCAAAAATTGAAATATTTGAATTGTTTCCAAACTTCCCGGTAGATTTTACCGTTTCATTTAGAGGGTGCTCTTATCCGACTTGTTATGAGGTTTTTCTCGGGTATCTCGATGATGCTTTTCCATGTTGCTCTCCTCTCCCTTGACATGGCAGTCAGCGTGGTTCATTACTTCTTCCATGTCGGAAGTCGGCTTCTGTGCTAAGGATTCATTGAAATTACCGGCCCGGAGACCGTTCTAGAATGCTCCAACAAACATTTCTTGATTCGAATGGGATAGATGGTTTCCTCATTGAAACGAGCCATGTACTCCCTAAGGGACTCAGATGGCCCCTGACGTAAGTTGAAGAGACTGGTGGTGGACACCTTCCTATGTTTGCTAGCTGAGAAGTGCTGAACCATCTCTCTGGTCAGGTCGGAGTACCCTAGGATGAATGCCCTAGGTAAGCTCATGTACCAATGTAACGCCATGTCTTTGAAGGTTCCGACCCTCAATTTGCACTTCAGAGAGTCTGAATCTCCAACTATGGCCGTCTGATTAATCACAATGATGATATGCTCCTGGGGACTGCTTTTGCCATCGAAGGAGGGAAAGTGAGGAGGTTTGAAGTTCTCTGGCACCATATCTTCCCAAACAGTCTCTGCTAAGGGCTGGAGGTTAAGAGGTTCCTCTAGAAATTCATCCTCCTGTGTCGTTTGGGTTTGCATATTTTAGACACTGTCTGAAGAGTTTTGTTCTGCTGTCTTAGATCCTCTACCATAGCCAGTAAGTGAGTCATGTCAGGTGGAGGATCCTCGTTGTTGGGTGATGGTATAGACATTTTGAGTTCAAAACTAAATGAAAGGGTATGCGGCTTGGGAAAGTTCTACCTAGGCCCTACGCTGGGCGCCAAATATTCCTGCAGAAAATTTTTGATTACCTCCCAGAAGAAGATTCCGGTGAGGTCACACATGAGTTTGTAAATGTTAGCCTTAGGGATTTGAGCAGTGCAAGTGATGAAAGCTCAAGATAAGAAGTGTCTTGCTTATCCCTCGGCTGGGAGTCCTAATTATAGCTGTTGGAGCAATAATCACCATCATTAATCGAGAAAACTCGGATTCCCTCCATAATGAGTGAGTGACAGTAGCCTCCGTCGTCAGCAATTAAGAGATTGTAACTCTTGTAACGACGGAGTCCTTTCGTGTGTAGATGGCTGTTACGGCTGACTAGGGTGGATAGTTCCGACCCTACTTGAAGTGATATCTGCCGAGCTAGAAAGCTTGTTTCTGCTGAGTTGGAAGGCTATGAGTCGACCTACTAACAGGGCAGTCCTGCCGACCTGATGGTTCTAAAGTGTCACCTTAGTTCCTATCCGTCTTATTCTAAATCCGCTTCCTCCATCTTATGCCGGCTTTCCTGACCGGCCTAAACATTCCAAATATGTACAAATGTCAATGGGTTTATAGGATTAAATATCATGCTGATGGCACTATTCAACGATACAAAGTCCTACTAGTTGCTAAAGGATTCATTCAAATGAAGGGTGTTAATTATTTTGAAACCTTCAGCCCAATTGTCAAATTGACGAATGTGAGAGTTTTGATAGCTTTAGCAGCCGCCAAAAGTTGATTCCTCAGACAATTAGACAATATAACGCCAAATCGAAGAAGTCTATATGTCTATAATTCTTGGCTTTTAATTGTTTAATTCTACTGGTTCAACTAAAGTGTGCAAATTACATAAATCTTTGCATGGTTTAAAGCACACAAGAAGTCAATCGAATCACAAGCTTACTTTCACTCTTATTTCTTTTGGATATACTCAAATCCAAGTTGATCACTCATTGGTTTTCAAGAATATTTCTCCTCAATTTACAACTTTGTTAGTTTATGTTTACGATTGTCATACCCCATTTTTTCCCTTTGCCCATTTCATATATGCATCTGATGCATGGTTTCTTCTTTTTGGAAAGTCAAAGAAAAGTCAACCATTTTCTTTTGGTCCTCATCATTTTTTCCAGTCAATTTATCATGCATCCTTCCATTTTTTCAAGGTCATTTCAAAAGTCAAAACTTGTGGTCAAAGGTCAAAGTCAACTTTGGAATCCATGGTCAACTTTTTTTAATCATTTTTTCATTTAAAATTCAATGTTCAATTTGATTTTATTTTTTGTTTTAATTTAATTTAAAGACATTTTTTAAGTTGAATAGTAAGTTTTAAATCAAGAAAAACATTTGATTTTTGAGCTTAAGTCAATTCTCATGTCAACATTTTCAAGCTTGAAGCCATGTTTCAAAGTCATATTTGCTAAGCCACTTCAAGCTTTTTTTCTAGTCATGTTTCAAGTGCATTGATCAACTCTATTCTCAAGCCAAATTTCAAGCAATATGAGCCATGTTTTCAAGCAATTTGAGCCAAGCATTTGTGTTTGGACCATATTCACACTTTCACCACAACAATTCACGTTTTCTATATTACAACATGAATTCATTTCCAAATTAAAATTTCACTTCAAATTCACATTTCAAAATGCATTTCAATTTACATTTCTAATTCAAAACAAACATGATTTCATTTTCAGTTCAAATCTCAAACTTACACTTCACTACATTAACACAATTCAAATTTCATTCAAATTTTTATTCCAATTTTCATTACAACAAAACCACATGTAACATACATTTCAACAGAATTCCATCTGCATTTGGTTACAAATTGCTAATCAAGGGCTCAAAACAAAAAGTTCACTTGGATTTCCAAAGAGAGTCACACATATTGCTACAATCTTCCCTCAAAATTGGGTAAGTTACAACGCAACTGGGAATGACCTTTCAATAATTCACAAAAACGGTTCCATGAAGCCTATAAGTTGGAGAATCTGGACGGAACAACAGTCCCCCCATTAGCAGTGCTAGGAGTCTGAGGCATTATTTCATCATGGCGATCATTTTCTTTTAATTTTATCTTGTTTGTTTTTATTTAGTTCTCCCATAATAAGTTGTAAAACCAAGATTTATGGTCTTTTAATAATATGGTGACCTAAAGTAGCACTCTTTTCCCCTGCAAGGGCATGTGTTTTTTATAAGGTGTGGTGTCGTTTTTTTTACCTCCCCGTTTCACTTGGGAGGACGGCACGCTAGACCCTTCACGCGAAATTTGGAAGGAGAATGCGCCCGGGGCGGGATGAATTTTGTTTCAGTTCTTCCTACGATATCACACGAACTTTCTTATTGTCCTACGAGTAGGAAAGGGGAAAAAAGATCTCAACTAAACCCTAGGAGTTTGCTAAGTGTGGGTATTTCACCTAGACTAGAAATTCTGGAGTTCGGGGGGTCGGTTATACATAGGGAAGAGTTTAAGCACCCTACATATCCGTAGTACTCTACGGGAACCTTCTCTGTGTCACTGTGATTGTGTTTATTGCTAATGATTGGGAAAGTTTCTCCTTTGTGTTAGGAGAGAGAATTGAATTGATTTAAAAAGACAGACAGACAGACAAACTGACTATTTTTGGTATTTTATTAGCTCGCTGAGATTCCTTGTGAACCTCATGCCTACATATCCCTAGTGGAAGTCAGAGCTTAATGTAGTTCGGGGAACTAACTAGGGAAATTAAAAGATTTTTGGTGCCTTGCTTGAAGCTCAAGGTTGAAGCTTTGAATTAAATCTCTGTTTACAATAAAGAGACATGAAATCATCTTTACAGAGAGGTATTTCTACTATTCCACCCAAACATTTTAAAAGTGACAAAAAAGCTAAAAAAAATGATGTTTCATTAAGAGGGGAGTCTACTTGGTTGATCAAGTATGACAGCCATCGTGCCTCTAAAATGAAAGATTCTCAACCAAATTAGGGAAAGGGTCGTACAAGTCTGGGTGTGTTGCCAGAGCATGCCTTTCAGTGTCCTAAATGGGAGAAATGATGATTTGTTTGAAAAGATGATTGTTTAAAATGATTGTTTGTTTGTGGTGAGATAAGAGAAATATCTACCTATGAAGATGAGCTATGTCTATCTATTGTTTGAAAGATTTGATTTTTTAGCTGGCTTGAATGAGGCCCAAGCTTGAGGCTTTTGATTGATTTATTGACTTATTGAAAGATAACTCTACTGGGGAGAATTTAAACTAAAGAGTTTTTGTGTTCTGTACAAAGCCCAGAATTGAGGCTGACTCTAGTTGGAGAGTGTTTATTTGATGGATTTTATTTGGTGTTCTGTACAAATCCCAAAATTGAGGCTGACTCTATTTAGGGAGACTCTATTTTTTGTGTGCCTTGTACAAAGCCCAAGGTTGTGGCTAACTGCTGAGGAAACTGAGTTTTTTAAGACTATGGATGACTCTATTTTGTGTGCCTTGTACAAAGCCCAAGGTTGTGGCTGACTCTTAACTGAGGAAGTTATTAATTTGTGCCTTGTATGAAGCCCAAGGTTGTGGCTACTCTAGCTGGGGGGAATATTATTTTTTGCCTTGTACAAAGCCCAAGGTTGTGGCGGACTTTTAAAGAAACTGAGTGTGGAAGACTCTATGGGGAAAAGATCCTTAAGATTAGGAATCTTTGACACAGGGGAATATGGTTTATCTGCCTTGTACAAAGCCCAAGGTTGTGGCTAACTTAAAAATGAAAGACTCACTGGGGGAGTTTTATTCTGCTAGAGGTTTTAACAAACTAATTTATTTTTATGTTTTTTGGAAGCTAACCCTTTTCCAGGGATTTTGACTCAGCTGGAGAAATAGTCTGTCAAAAGACTGAACTTTTATCATGTTTTTGGAGGCTGACCCTTTCCAGGGGTTTTGACTCTTTTAGGGAATTTATCCCTTAAAGGAATAAATCTTTGGATTTGAAGGAGTGATTTTGGAGGCTGACCCTTTCCAGGGGTTTTTGTTAAAATGAAAGAATGTATGGAGGCTAACCCGTTCCAGGGTTTTTGTTAAAATGGAAGAATGATTTGGAGGCTAACCCTTTCCAGGGATTTTTGTTAAAATGGAAGAATGATTTGGAGGCTAACCCTTTCCAGAGATTTTTGTTAAAATGAATGGCAGAAAGAATATCTAGTGGAGACTTCTTGTTTAAAGCCCAAGATTAAGGCTGACACTTGCTGGTGATAAGCAAATATGGATCCTAGACTCTGCTAAGGAATATTGATGAAGATAAGGGTGACAGAGACTGTCCATGTCTCTCATTCCAAAAGGTGTGCTCAATGTGAAATTGAGACAAACTTAGCTTGTTTAAAATCTGGTTTAAAGAATGGAGGAAACTCACCAGGATAGGCTAAAAGGTAACTAAAGACCTGTTCCTATGTTTATAAGAAACCTGATGGATCCTTGTATACAAGCTCAAGAGGAAGCTGGAAATGCTTTTAAGAAGCATGTGGGTCCTTGTACAAAGCCCAAGAGGAGGCTAATCGAGGGTCATCGAGGGTCCTTGTTATAGCACAAGAGAAAGCTATGTGGTTTTGAACTTATTTTGGGTTTAAGCAAATGGGTAAGAGGTTTCACCGGGAATAATTCCTCTTTGGGTGGATGTGTCCTATTTTTTTGTTCTAAGGTTTTGCCAAGATGTTTCACCTGGAATAATTCATCTTGGGGGTTTGAACTACAGATCTCTAATTAGGAAAGAGCCTTCACCGGGAAGACATTCTCAATCCTAGGCCATATTCCTATAATATATATATAGTTTAACTGTCCTAGGGTTTACACTCAAACGTAGTTCTAAACAATATATAAACAGTTCTATATTTGACAGTAATTTAAATAAAGACTGTAAATTGAAAGCTTGTAAAGCCTAACCTGGATGGAGTGGAGGCCTTTGAAGAAGTATGTACAAAGCCTTACCAGCAATTTTTGTTGTTTTATTGATAACAGTTGAATATTTATTGTAAACAGTTAAAGGTTTTGAAAACAGAAGAAGTGAAGATGGACAAAGGTCACATAGGTATCTGAAGAGTTTCACCGGGAATAATGCCCTTCAAATACCAGAAGAATGTTTTGAAAACAGAAAGAAGATTTTGAAAATACAGTTTTTGGAAAACAAGCTATGAAAAGAAAAAGGTGCTCGGACTTATACTCTATTAGAGGCCCATTGAAAATGATTCAATGTTGAATGAGATTGAAATGATATAAGGTTTTGTTGTTTGAAGACCTTAATCATTTGTTTAATCGGAGACTGAAAACTGTTTTGAATATTGACAAAAGTCAACTTAATTAAGGCAAAGATGAAATCTTATACCTAATTAAGACCTAAATAATTAGGGTTTTATCATAAGATTATTCACAAAATAATTAGGTTAAAACAAAATGAAGATATATATTTTCAAAGTATTTAAGAAAACACTTAAAACATACTATTTTAAACCTAATAAAAATATATGAAATAAATAATATTTTTATGATTTTTTTGATTATTCACAAAATAGATATATTAAATGACAAGTGTGTAAAAAATGAGATCAAAATGAATTAATTTGATAGGTTAAATAATTGTTTAAAGTTGTGAAGAAATTAAATGAAAAAGAGTGCTAAAAAATAAGGTTTTGTCACCTAGAGGGATTGAACTCACGCCCTCCAAGTCACTAACCCAAAATAACACCACTGGGCCAACGCGCGCTTGGTGTTTATGACACACATCCAGATCATTATATTTTCAAACAAGTGGTAAATCATTGAAAAAATAAAAGAAACAAAAAGTCTGGGGCGAGGGGGATTCGAACCCCAGACTTGAGGCATGAGGAGACTAAGAGCGCATGTGAGGCCACTAGGGCAAACGATGAATTCGTTTATAAAACGCATTCCATTCAAAATAAAATAAACCTAGCATATAGATTTGAATTTCGCGCGCCACCATGGTCGTCTTCTTCCTCGAGCTCAAGGATTTTCAAAATTCTAACTCTCTGGTTTCTCAACTAAATGGCATGATGTAAACATCAATCTTGCTCTAAATTTCCTCACGAATCCAGACATGTAACTAACATGAATTTATATTAACTACATCTACTGAATTAACTAAATTACGTGAAGAACCCTAAAATTTGAAATTTAAATTAAATGATCATACTGAAGTATAAATGACTGATGATAGAGGGTTTTTAATCCTCTGATGATGCTGAATGAAATGGTATCGAGCTTTAACCAAAGAAGTACATGAATTAAAGAGATGGAGTTGAGAAACTTACCTCTGAAAATGGAGGTCGTGAGGATGATAGAGAGCACCCGGGCTTGTATGAATGATCCCAAAAGCTTCCTTGGAACTCAGTGATGCTAACTGAATGCTTATTGTGACTTCAAACCTTCTGAATTGCTCTATGGACCTCCTTCGATTTGAGCTTCAAGTGGACATGGAGGGTGATGAATCTTGAGTTACAGATGAGCTGCAGCCATCTGAACAGCTTCACTATGACCTAAGGAATGTGTCTGGATGCTTGGCTTTGTTGGAAACCTTCTGAATTGCTCTATGGACCTCCAACTGCAACAGCTCCAAAGTGAGAGCAACAATGGTGTTCCTCCACCTACAAAAGTGATCCAGGTGCTTGGATCACCTCAAATGAGCCCCCTTGAGATGTTAGAATGCTTACTTTCCAAAGATAAGCTCTGGTTTGAAGAAAACGATTCTTCTTGCCAAAGAACTTTGGAAAACCATAAGCATGAGAAGAGAAAGAGAAAGCAAGGAATATGGTTGCTTTGGTGTGTTTTCTGAATGAGAAAGAGCCCTCTATTTATAGACAAATGGCTCAGAGCAATTGAACATAGCAAGCTTGCTTAGTGAAGTGAGTTTAGTTTCTTAGCCATGAAGAAAATTTGAAAATATCCCAAATGCAATGATGCATTTTCGGGCTATCTTCCCCAACCATTGATCTTGTATGATCTTAGGGAACATTTCTGATTCAGAGGAGAGTTCTAATTGGCTTAGAGCAAGATTCCTTGATGATTCACCATTTGCCATAAATTCAAAAATGCAATCATTACATAATCACATGCCTTTGTTTTTTGGGAATCTTCTCTAATCCTTATGCAATGATGAATTTGGATGTATGGCATGTTTTCAGATGCATTAGTGGTCGGGTAGCATCATTTAGAGAAGTTACTTGCACAAAATTACAAAGTTTCAAATTGCACATGACCTATAATTTTCACTTCAAGTGCCTAACTTTGGTCAATCATATCTCTTAGCTCAAAATGAATTTGGGAGAGATTGAGCACAATTTGGAAAGCCCTCAATATGTACTTTGATTCATTAGTTTAGTTTTTGCCCAAATTCTTTAGGGAAATTAGTGAAAAAGTCCCATAAAGTTTGAAGAAAACTAGGGTTTTCTTGCATGTTTTGTGAAGGCAGCCACTTTGAAGTTCCATAACTCTTCAATGATTGATTTTTAGCCAAAACATCATATGTGTCAAAGTTGTTTATTGGATCAAAATCTACAACTTTCATGTTGGGAGTTTTTTTCAGTTTGTAGGTGAAATTTTGAGAACATCCCTTCCAAAGTGTGGCAAAAATCACTTGAAAACACTTAGAAAAATTTCTAAGTATGAAAAGTCAAACTTTTGACTTTTGATTTTTGATTAATTTTCTTGATTTTCCTTGATCAAATGACTTCAAATATCATATATTGATGATTTAAAACTTCAAAAGTCATGGTTGGCCAAAATTTCCAAAAAGTCAAAGGTGATCCTGTGCAGTTGACTTTCTCAGATGAAGTGAATTCTTGGACTTTTGTGATGAATCAAAATCTTCTCTTCAAATGAGTAATGAGAATGGATTATATTGAGGGAATAGAAGCTCTTGAGTCATGCTTTGAGTTTTGGATCCATATCCTGATTAAAAGTCAACTATCTTGGTGAATTAGGTCAAAAACCCTAATTGTCGACCAAATGAAATTGATGACTATGGATCTTGGCTTGGAGTGTAATGCCCAATGGATATTGTTATATGAGCCATTTGAAGATGATTGATGCCTTTGAGTGATCCCCTGGAGTTTTCTAGGGTTTCCCAAATGTGATCCCTTATTTTAGTCCTTGATGAGGCTCAAAACCCTAGACTGGGTATCAGATGAACAAGTGACTGCTCTGAGTATCTATTTTTGTCTTTGATGAAAAGTCTAAAAGATTATGACATCTCAGGGGGTCAAAAATTAGGGTATGACATGAGGCACTTCATTTTTCTCCGATCATTGATTTCAAAGAAGCACATCAACAAAAGGGTGGTAGCTCTATAAAAATACTAGCCCAAATCTTCAAAATGGGGTGGCTCCGGGAACTCTCTCGGCTCTCTAAATTTTTTAACCCAAGTCCTCCACAGGGGGCGCCACGTGAACCCTCTGAGCTCTTAGTGAAATTTTAACCCAAGTGCTCCACATGGGGAGGCCACGTGGACCTTCTGGGCTCTCCATGAAAATTTTAACCCAAGTCCTCCAAGCAGGAGGCCGCGTGAACCCTCTGAGCATCTCAATGAAACTTTTAACACAAGTCCTCCATAATCAGGAGCCACGTGAACCCTCTGGCATCTCAATGAAAATTTTAACCCAAATCCTCCACATGGGAAGGCCATGTGAACTCTTTGGGCTCTCAATAAATATTTTAACCTAAGTCATCCACGAGGGGAGGCCACGTGAACCCTCTAAGGTCTTAGTAAATTTTTAGACCCTAGTCCTCCATAGGGCGGCCTAAATGGATTAAAAATAAAAAGTAGACCCTAATATCAAGAAGTGGGTTTTGGAATTCTGACTTTCTCACCTCCAACACCTTCAACTACGACTGGATCAATTTCCTGATTGCCATTGGCAGTAGAAAGCAAAGGTTATTTTGATAGTTTGAGATCAGAGGTCAAAGGTTAATTCAGCGATCTAGGATCCATCTTGTCGACCATACGACTATCTACCACCTCCATGAAAAGTCCATCTCGGGCAAGTCCAAATTGGGGTACAAGCATAAAACCTAAGCTTTAGCATTTTCAAAATCCAGATCTCCTGGCAATTAGCCGTTCATACGGTCATCTTTAAGCTCAACTAGTAGGCAATTAATTTGTTCTTGCGACTCCTTCTCGGCTTAAGAGAGTTTTTCCTTTTATATATTCTCTGTAGACTCCTTTACGCTCAATAACAACTCACATCATTCTTGATTGACTCTTCATATTTTTCGAGTTTAGAGATTTTTTCGTTGGCATATTCCAAATGGGTATGATTGGTGTCTTGAGCCTCTTTGGTCCTATTCAAGGTGAGTCTCAACTCATTCGCCTGCTGGTTGGATGAATCAACAACTTCAAATATGGCACGACCCATAATGTAGCTCATCATCAAGAAAGTACCCAAATGCTGAAGAAGATTGGGAGCACTAAGAGCCATGACTTTGTGGACATCCTCATTGGCATGAATATGGTCATATAAATGATTTAGACCATCAAAATCCTTATCCCAAAAATTGAATTCCTTGCCATCTGTAGAGGAATTCCCTCCCGTATTAGCCCTTTTATTCCTATAGGGTCTCCGGTTTCCAAGATAATATAAGTCGAAGGGACAGAGCTTGAGATTTTCTCTCCCTCTTCCTTCTTTATTTTCTTCGCGGGAGATAGTTTAGGAACTTTATGATCCATCGGCTAGAAACAACGAAGGAATTCACCAAATTCCTCTCTACACCTTTTTTCTACTGAACTACCCATGCTTCCATCCTGGAGAGATTAGTGTGGTGCACATGTCAGTTCAAATCATGATGAGCTTTATCCTTAGCCATCAGGGCTTTCTTCTCAACAACAGTGAGCTGAGTCGTTTTATCTGCATAAACAACAGGGGTTAGCAAAAGAAAGCACTTGAAATAGGAAAATAAATATAGTTATGGGGGGTAATATAGTGAGAAACTTGACCAACTTATCCTAGTCTTCTTGATACTTGAATATATTGGGTACCCTTATGGCACAGAAGTGTCTAGGAATTAAATCGCCTCTTTTATTACGAGGCTTAATTTATTCGGAATACACCCCATGATTGGAAAATGATTTCCATTCCTGTAAGTACGATAGAAAAATGTACCATCTTCCTCATATATAACCTCAGGACATTGAGTAACCCCCTCACCATAAGAAAATTGTCTTTCCAACCTCTTTAATTGGATGTATAGGGCGAGAAGATAGTCCGACCAAGCATGGCGTTAATTGACACTCGTTCCCCTTTATATACCTTGAGATTCATAAAATGAAAAATATATGCCGATTGTAGGCGTAATATCGAGACCCTAGCATAATATCTCAAAAGCACATGCATACCCCTAACTGTTAGGGTGAAGTTGGGAGGGGCGACATTTAAATCCTTCATTAATTCGAATTGGAAAATAGTAAGCGGAACCCCAATGCCAACATTTTTGTTAACTTTGAGATAAAAATAAAAGTACTCTGTCATACCCCAAAATTTGCCCACTATATTTCAAGCTTTGATACACAAAACTGCTCAAATGGTCAACAATCGGCTAGTTTGACCTAAAAGTCAACTATGGTCAAACCACAATCAAAACTCCTTATTTTTGGTCGACATCAACATTTTGAAGTCACATTCATCATTTGATCAAAAGTTGATCATGATTCATCAAGGAGGGCTTAGAAATCATCAAAAGTCCAAGTTGCTAATTTAAGGTTTCTAGGAGAAAGTCAACCCAACTTTGACTGATCATGTCTCTCTCATACTTCATCATAATTTCCCCAACCAAAGCTCATTCTCAAGGAAATTCAATTCTCTACAACTTTGATGTTGGGTCCAAGGTCAAGAAATGCTTTCACATAAGAGATATAAGTCAAAACATTACAGGTCCTTCTAGAAGTTCGCAAAAAGCTATTTTTTGTCAGGAGCCATATCTTCAAGATAAAATCTCCAAATGGAAAAAAGTTCCAAAGTGGCTTGTAGAGGACATCTTGGGCTTTCCAAAAAGTACTAGAACATGTCCATACCATGAAAATTGAGAGAGTTATTACTTGTGGAAGTTGACCAATTTCGAGAAAGTGCATAAAGTGAATATTGCGCAAAATGGAATTCCTTCCAAATGGGCCTATCTTTTTATGTTTGAAACTTGTTTCTAACATGGCCCACGACTCTTAAACCCATTCATGCATTTTTCCTTTATTTATTTTATTTATTTTTTATTTTTATTCATTAAAAGTCAAATTTAATAAATTAAATAACAAGAAAATATAAAAGATTGCATTTGCTTATGTCCCAATCAAATATTAAGGCTCCAAATCATTGCAAATCAAAGGAAATTCGTGGAGATATTATTGACAAGAAGTTGAGACAAAAATAGCAAGATTTCATGCAAATTTTCAACAAATCTTTTGCAATTTTTCTCTCACCAATCACTTGATTCATTGGTAACTTTTTAACCCTAATAGACTCTCATATATATTCTAAAACATAGCAGCCAGAGGGAGGACGAAAAAGGATGTGAAGAAAAGAGGTTTTCTTAAGTTGCAAAAAACACTCAAAAAAGCTAGGGCACAAAAGAAAGCTCTCCTACAATCGTTTTCAACCAGTTCCAATTGTCCAATTCTCATCCCAGGGTGGCATAGAGTAAGTTTGAATTCAGGTACAGGTTCCATGAACCTTGAAACGTCCATACAGAATTCACCATATTCACACATAACTCTCACTTTTCATAATTTGCGTTTTATTAAGTTTCAATGTGGACTAATGGTATGAATAAGTTCATGGCATAATTTAGGAGTAGATCGAACCATTAAAACAGAGCTTAGACGCGAGGATCGTGACACACCATTCTTAGGGATTTAAGCTGGCAAGGTTTCATTCTCATGGCTCCAAACAGTTTTAGGCGAAAATAAGCACGTCATTGAATTCGTGACGTCCCAATCAGTGGATCTGGGCGCGTTTTGTGTTGTTTGGATCACGTTTTTGCAACGTTTCAAATTTGCAGGTCTGAAGAGGATGAACTCGAAGCAAAATCCGCAGGAAAAAGCATAAGAGATTCCGCAGGTAATTCCGCAAGGAGGGAGGTTGAATATGATGACTGGGACCAAGACTCTTTGACCACGCGTGGCGCACGCGTATTAGCCAGTCAACACACACATAATCTCTCTCCCAATACCATTGGCTTGCGTGTGATGAGTGGGCCCAGGTTGTGACTACGATTGAATTCTCAATTAATCACGTGTTTTGTTATTAATTATATTTCACGCGTAGTTTAATCAAATAACTTGTTCAGCACAATTGGCCAAAATGCTTTGATGGTAAGCGTGAGGGACTGGGTTCGATCCCTACCTCCACGCTTTATATTTTAACCCTCTGCGTGTTGTAAGTCTATTCCAGGTCCCATGCCTCTCGCTCACGCCTCCTTACGGTGTACCTTCGAGCATCAACCACAAGATCTCACCAAAGCTAGATCCAGTGCACCTGAATACGCAAGACCACCATAGACCTTCAAGATTCAACCCCACTAGATCCTGCGCCTCCAGGTTTTTTTATTTATTTATTTATGTTTATTTTATGTGTTTTAATATTAACCACCATTAACCCTAAAAATTTTAATCTTAGTTTTTGATTAGGTTTACTTTAAGTTAATAATTAGGTTTAATTTTTTTTACTTAGTTAATTAGGATTAATGTGTTTTTTTTAATAAAATTTAATTTGGGTTAATATTTTTAGTTAGATAATTAATTTAAATTAGGCTAAAAAATTAGGTTTTTATTCATTATTTAAATTTAGTTTTCTTTAATAATTTAAATTTTGGTTTAGGTTTTAGTTAATAATTTAAATTTAGGTTAAACAATTTAAATTAATTAGATTCATTTAGTCAATTGATTTTCCCTTGCCATTTTACTTTGGTGCAGTTAGGCTTAGTAATTACTGGTAGGTGTTACCCATTAGCCGTAGGCTAAGGTTTTACCCTTAGATTTTTTAGCTATTAGATTTATTACAGGTACAATTAAACATTGAATTTCTTCAAACGCGCATTCTCTTCTCACCTCATATTTTATGATTGTCGTATGTTTGTGCTAATTCCCAGCCTTGGGGTAAAGCTTGTTTATTTATTTAATTTTTGCCTTTATTTAAATTTCCGCCCTTATTTAATTTTTTGCCTTTAACTTTAATTATTTATTTTTAAGTTTCGCTTTTACTATTTATTTTAAATTCTAGAAAATGTGTATAGGCTCGCAAGGTTTTTTTTTTGTAATAGTTTAGTTTTATTTTTCTGCCTTTCTTTTCCGCCTTTATTTTTCTGCCCACAGGTGTTTATTGTAATAGCGTAGGACCTTTTAATTTCTGTTTATTTTTCTGCTATTGTTAGTAATCTAGGGAGTGACAAGCCTACTAATAAATTTAGTTTGTCTAAATTATAAGATAAATATAACTGAATTGAATCACCTGATTGTGACACACACACCTTTAGGGTAACCTCTCTTGTTGCCTTGTTGCTTGTTGCCTTATTGCATGTTGCCTTTTAATTACGATTTTAAAATAGTCAAGTCCCTCGATTCCGAGGATACCAAAAGCAAGTGCTACCTTAATACATGGAAATCATCATAATATTTTTTGTCCCTCGATGTTGCCTCGGAAATAAGATGATTGTCCCATTGCTAAGGTATCCTCGCCTGCTGCCTAAAAAAGATTAATGACTATTATATCCTTCCCTAAAGACTACCTGCCCTCTATATGGTAGGGACAGTTTTATGGCGAACGATACTTCCTCGATGACCCTTTACATCCAATGAAAGGACTTCCTACCCTCTTATGGTATGGATAGCCTTTTCAAACCGAAAAGCTAAAAGAACAATTTTTCTAACTTAGGGTAGGTGCTCCTGATTGCTTACTCTTTTCAAGTTCAAAACTCTTTTTCCCACTCATTTTCAAATACTTTCAAAAACAAGGCTACGCTTATTTACAAGCTAAAGTCCTTAACAAAGTTTTACTATTCACACACTACACTTCAAACATTTTGAAAACAAAGTGAGCTAAGCAATTAAGAGCCCATGGATAACCATGGATACAAAGGGTGCTTACACCTTCCCTTTGTATAACCTACCCCCCGAACTCAAAATATTTCAAAGGTCTTTCCTATTCTTTTTGCCTTTCCAATTGGATAAAATAAAAGTCGGTGGCGACTCTTGCTATCCGCAATATTTTTTTAAATAGTCAGTTCTTCCACCGCATCACATACTCAAAAGAAGCATCAGGCGAGGGATGCATGCAAAAATTCTTGTTTGGGACACAAGGATCCATAGTAACATTTTCCCGTCACCAATGTTTGATAAAAGTCTTTTCCAAAAATTGTGTATCGAAGATTTGTTAAGGCATTCCAACTCATATCCTAATAATTCATTGCTAAAAAAGCCAGCGGGAAGCTTCAGTATAAACACTATAAAACCTGAGGAAGAAGACATTGAATCAGTATTAAAAGTCTATCCCAATCTACCTTACCAAAGAAACGTTTAGATGTTTCTACATACTATTTCCACAATTCATCTCTCTCAGCCGCATTTGTAGGTGTAATTATCGCCCCATTATCGTCACACGCACAAATTAAGACCATGGAAAAGTAAATGGTCAAAATAAAAAAGGAAAGAATGTTCACCGTACCTGAGTATGCAGTTGTTAGCTGGAGCGGTGGGCGAGGTTTCATACTCTAACATTTAAAAGAAAATTCGAAAAAGAAAATTCAAGGGTGTTGGAAGGAGATAGAGATGGATTTTTTAATGTTAAAGGCATATGTTTAAATACAAAAATGATAGTAGATCAAAAGTATCCTTGGGAAGACACATAGAACATATTATTAGGTTAGAGATTATGATGCTAGAAAATGACACTAGTTCCCATAAATTGCAATCATGAAGCGACATTTGACTCCATAGACACGGAAGCCAAAAAGTCTATAACATAGAATCATTTGACAACAGGATTCCAAGATATGACATCTCGGGATTATGAAGTATAAAGAAGACACCCTTAAGCGTGTTTCCCCTTTGGGTTTCATGCTTGAGAGACTATGTACATCTCGTATATGACATCTCATGATTGGACGATATAAGGACAACACCCTTAAGTACATCACCCATCACACTTGGGGGACTATGTACATCTCGGGATTGAGCGATATAACATCACCCCGGATAGGGCTTAACACAAGAGTATCTCGCCTTACCTTAAATTACTAAATCGCTTCGACCTTGGGGCTGGAAATCATCACAATCGAATACACCTTTATGAGCAATTAAAGCATGACATCAATGTGTTCCCAAATCCCACGATCTACAAAGATCCGCATTGACGATCATCCATGAATATTCAAAATGTCTTAAAAATTCCTTCATCAAGGGTATGTGCTATATATGAAAATGGCTCCCAAAATAAAGGACAACTCAAATAAAATACAAACAAGTCATCCACTATAACTATTTCGTGGCCCTGTCTGACCAGCTTAAGAAGGGTTATTCAATTGGTATTGTCTATGAAAACAAAAACAAATAATTTTTGGGTTAATATGCAAACCAAAACCAATTGTATTAAAATATACTTTAACGGCTAGCTACAACTTAAAGTATTTGGCTAAAGTGTAATGCGGATATTTTCAAGAATGAGGTGTTTAGTTTTACCGAGTTTATGTCGGAGATTATCCTTAATTCTTGGAGGTGGCTTTGTTCCGCTTATAAACTTGTAATCCATTGTAACTTTCATATTTGGAATATTCTACCGCTCCGTTTTTTGAGCAGTAGAAGTTTTCCGTGTTGTTCTTGGTTGGAGTATCTATTATACTCCCTCTCAATATATTGCCTATTAAAAAAAAAACAAAACAAAAAATCAAAGTTGTGATAAAAAAACAATAAATTATTCAATTGGTTGAATTTGATTAAAATTGTAAATAGATAAATTGAAAATAATTTTATTATAAAACCTTGAAGGTAAATAAATTCAAAATATTAATTATTATATTTTATTATAATAGAAAAATTAATTTAAATTATGGCATGTTTCTAAAAAAATAATTTTATTTTTTATACAACTTTTAAAATCTCTTTATTTACTACACTCTTTAACACTAGTTCATTTGATTGAAAGAATTAAATCATGATGTACTTCTAAATAATTATTATTTTTAATTTTTAGATCATGATGTGCTACTAAAAATATTTTTTTATTTCCATTCTTTACACTGTCAGTGTATTCCAATTAAATTCTTTATTTATTACACTCTTTAGTCTAATTCATTTGGTTAAAATTAAAAAAGTTTAATGGATATGCACTGTGTAAAATAATTTTACACTGTCATCTAATAGAAAACAATCAATCTAATATGTTATTAGAATTTTTAAAAATATAAAAGAATTATTTATGATTATAGTTGGTTGACCGTGTAAAGTTATTTTATATCATTAGTGTATCACCCATTTTCTCTTAAAAAAATATTAAAATTAAATAAAATGTAACCAAATAAAATATTTGTATGTTGTTATGAATTGAAATACTCTATAGTTTTAATGTTATATTGAACTGAACCCTAAAAATGCCCTATATATAATGTGCTTGATATTTCTTTGATTTAGTCGGCAAGATGGAGAAGGAGAAGAAGAAGAAGAGCGTGTATCTGCCTCTTGAATTGATTGGGGAAATCCTATTGAAGTTGCCGGTAAAGATTCTATTATGTTGCAGGTGCGTAAGTAAATCATGGCTTTCTCTTATATCTCATAACAATTTTGCTACATCACATTTTCAACTTGCCACCACACATAGTTTTGTCTTCATAAACAGTTCTGGTCTTAAATTCGTACCCATAGATGGTGATGCATTGCTTCATGATGATTCTGCATATGCTTCCTCAAGCCTTGATTTTGTTCTTTCCCAACATTCTCTTGAAGTT